>NC_143036.1:44555000-44567500 GCF_057628025.1 Oncorhynchus mykiss
ACCGTTCGGAAGCTACAGCCATTTGTATGAGAAGACTGATTTTCGGGATGTGTCATGTTTTGACAAACATTGTTCTCGCTCTGCCGCATTTCACCAAAGATGGAGATGTGTGACATCAGCGGTTATGAAGGTTTGAGAAGCATCCAGTGCAAAAAAAGTGACATTTCTAGTTTAAAACAGACAGATTCCAATGGGGATTTTTTATTTTATTCATGTACCGGTGCGTCAATCGGATCAAATGAAATGAGATCCAATTGATTTTGATGTCTACTTTTTAATTTTTTTAATCTACATTAGCTCTTTCTTCATTTGTTTCTTGCTGTTACAGCTAATGAAGATTGAATCTGATGAATTACAGAGTATTTGAACTAAAACCTGGTCAACAGCTTGGAAGACAGCTATGCTCACAAGTATACCACCAACACTCACGTTATTCACTGTGGCCTGGCACCATCGACCTGTCAATCCAAATCCTCAACATCATTACTGGCGACTGCAATAAAAATGCTTTTGATAAAACGGCTCGTTGGTCTAGGGGTATGATTCTCGCTTCGGGTGCGAGAGGTCCCGGGTTCAAATCCCGGACGAGCCCATGTGTAGAGCCTTTAACAATCTGAAAGAGGTGGTTCTTGGGCAACAGTTTGGAGTGCAGACCAAGGTGGATGAGTGATAAAGGCAATGGATTGCTAATCCATTGTGCTCTGCACTCGTGGGTTCAGCATCGCACAGCATTTATTAATTTCTTCCTTGGTTAAAAAATCTGTCATTTTAACCGGTACATAGATTACCTTCAGACGAGTGTCGTGACCCTTGTGGGGGTCGTAGAGCAAAACTGAGAACGACATTGTGTTTGTGAGAGTCTCCCCTTTCCATGGAATGGTCAAACAATTTTGTAGGTCAAACCGTTCGGAAGCTACAGCCATTTGTATGAGAAGACTGATTTTCGGGATGTGTCATGTTTTGACAAACATTGTTCTCGCTCTGCCGCATTTCACCAAAGATGGAGATGTGTGACATCAGCGGTTATGAAGGTTTGAGAAGCATCCAGTGCAAAAAAAGTGACATTTCTAGTTTAAAACAGACAGATTCCAATGGGGATTTTTTATTTTATTCATGTACCGGTGCGTCAATCGGATCAAATGAAATGAGATCCAATTGATTTTGATGTCTACTTTTTAATTTTTTTAATCTACATTAGCTCTTTCTTCATTTGTTTCTTGCTGTTACAGCTAATGAAGATTGAATCTGATGAATTACAGAGTATTTGAACTAAAACCTGGTCAACAGCTTGGAAGACAGCTATGCTCACAAGTATACCACCAACACTCACGTTATTCACTGTGGCCTGGCACCATCGACCTGTCAATCCAAATCCTCAACGTCATTACTGGCGACTGCAATAAAAATGCCTTTGATAAAACGGCTCGTTGGTCTAGGGGTATGATTCTCGCTTCGGGTGCGAGAGGTCCCGGGTTCAAATCCCGGACGAGCCCATGTGTAGAGCCTTTAACAATCTGAAAGAGGTGGTTCTTGGGCAACAGTTTGGAGTGCAGACCAAGGTGGATGAGTGATAAAGGCAATGGATTGCTAATCCATTGTGCTCTGCACTCGTGGGTTCAGCATCGCACAGCATTTATTAATTTCTTCCTTGGTTAAAAAATCTGTCATTTTAACCGGTACATAGATTACCTTCAGACGAGTGTCGTGACCCTTGTGGGGGTCGTAGAGCAAAACTGAGAACGACATTGTGTTTGTGAGAGTCTCCCCTTTCCATGGAATGGTCAAACAATTTTGTAGGTCAAACCGTTCGGAAGCTACAGCCATTTGTATGAGAAGACTGATTTTCGGGATGTGTCATGTTTTGACAAACATTGTTCTCGCTCTGCCGCATTTCACCAAAGATGCAGAGGTGTGACATCAGCGGTTATGAAGGTTTGAGAAGCATCCAGTGCAAAAAAAGTGACATTTCTAGTTTAAAACAGACAGATTCCAATGGGGATTTTTTATTTTATTCATGTACCGGTGCGTCAATCGGATCAAATGAAATGAGATCCAATTGATTTTGATGTCTACTTTTTAATTTTTTTAATCTACATTAGCTCTTTCTTCATTTGTTTCTTGCTGTTACAGCTAATGAAGATTGAATCTGATGAATTACAGAGTATTTGAACTAAAACCTGGTCAACAGCTTGGAAGACAGCTATGCTCACAAGTATACCACCAACACTCACGTTATTCACTGTGGCCTGGCACCATCGACCTGTCAATCCAAATCCTCAACGTCATTACTGGCGACTGCAATAAAAATGCCTTTGATAAAACGGCTCGTTGGTCTAGGGGTATGATTCTCGCTTCGGGTGCGAGAGGTCCCGGGTTCAAATCCCGGACGAGCCCATGTGTAGAGCCTTTAACAATCTGAAAGAGGTGGTTCTTGGGCAACAGTTAGGAGTGCAGACCAAGGTGGATGAGTGATAAAGGCAATGGATTGCTAATCCATTGTGCTCTGCACTCGTGGGTTCAGCATCGCACAGCATTTATTAATTTCTTCCTTGGTTAAAAAATCTGTCATTTTAACCGGTACATAGATTACCTTCAGACGAGTGTCGTGACCCTTGTGGGGGTCGTAGAGCAAAACTGAGAACGACATTGTGTTTGTGAGAGTCTCCCCTTTCCATGGAATGGTCAAACAATTTTGTAGGTCAAACCGTTCGGAAGCTACAGCCATTTGTATGAGAAGACTGATTTTCGGGATGTGTCATGTTTTGACAAACATTGTTCTCGCTCTGCCGCATTTCACCAAAGATGCAGAGGTGTGACATCAGCGGTTATGAAGGTTTGAGAAGCATCCAGTGCAAAAAAAGTGACATTTCTAGTTTAAAACAGACAGATTCCAATGGGGATTTTTTATTTTATTCATGTACCGGTGCGTCAATCGGATCAAATGAAATGAGATCCAATTGATTTTGATGTCTACTTTTTAATTTTTTTAATCTACATTAGCTCTTTCTTCATTTGTTTCTTGCTGTTACAGCTAATGAAGATTGAATCTGATGAATTACAGAGTATTTGAACTAAAACCTGGTCAACAGCTTGGAAGACAGCTATGCTCACAAGTATACCACCAACACTCACGTTATTCACTGTGGCCTGGCACCATCGACCTGTCAATCCAAATCCTCAACGTCATTACTGGCGACTGCAATAAAAATGCCTTTGATAAAACGGCTCGTTGGTCTAGGGGTATGATTCTCGCTTCGGGTGCGAGAGGTCCCGGGTTCAAATCCCGGACGAGCCCATGTGTAGAGCCTTTAACAATCTGAAAGAGGTGGTTCTTGGGCAACAGTTTGGAGTGCAGACCAAGGTGGATGAGTGATAAAGGCAATGGATTGCTAATCCATTGTGCTCTGCACTCGTGGGTTCAGCATCGCACAGCATTTATTAATTTCTTCCTTGGTTAAAAAATCTGTCATTTTAACCGGTACATAGATTACCTTCAGACGAGTGTCGTGACCCTTGTGGGGGTCGTAGAGCAAAACTGAGAACGACATTGTGTTTGTGAGAGTCTCCCCTTTCCATGGAATGGTCAAACAATTTTGTAGGTCAAACCGTTCGGAAGCTACAGCCATTTGTATGAGAAGACTGATTTTCGGGATGTGTCATGTTTTGACAAACATTGTTCTCGCTCTGCCGCATTTCACCAAAGATGCAGAGGTGTGACATCAGCGGTTATGAAGGTTTGAGAAGCATCCAGTGCAAAAAAAGTGACATTTCTAGTTTAAAACAGACAGATTCCAATGGGGATTTTTTATTTTATTCATGTACCGGTGCGTCAATCGGATCAAATGAAATGAGATCCAATTGATTTTGATGTCTACTTTTTAATTTTTTTAATCTACATTAGCTCTTTCTTCATTTGTTTCTTGCTGTTACAGCTAATGAAGATTGAATCTGATGAATTACAGAGTATTTGAACTAAAACCTGGTCAACAGCTTGGAAGACAGCTATGCTCACAAGTATACCACCAACACTCACGTTATTCACTGTGGCCTGGCACCATCGACCTGTCAATCCAAATCCTCAACGTCATTACTGGCGACTGCAATAAAAATGCCTTTGATAAAACGGCTCGTTGGTCTAGGGGTATGATTCTCGCTTCGGGTGCGAGAGGTCCCGGGTTCAAATCCCGGACGAGCCCATGTGTAGAGCCTTTAACAATCTGAAAGAGGTGGTTCTTGGGCAACAGTTAGGAGTGCAGACCAAGGTGGATGAGTGATAAAGGCAATGGATTGCTAATCCATTGTGCTCTGCACTCGTGGGTTCAGCATCGCACAGCATTTATTAATTTCTTCCTTGGTTAAAAAATCTGTCATTTTAACCGGTACATAGATTACCTTCAGACGAGTGTCGTGACCCTTGTGGGGGTCGTAGAGCAAAACTGAGAACGACATTGTGTTTGTGAGAGTCTCCCCTTTCCATGGAATGGTCAAACAATTTTGTAGGTCAAACCGTTCGGAAGCTACAGCCATTTGTATGAGAAGACTGATTTTCGGGATGTGTCATGTTTTGACAAACATTGTTCTCGCTCTGCCGCATTTCACCAAAGATGCAGAGGTGTGACATCAGCGGTTATGAAGGTTTGAGAAGCATCCAGTGCAAAAAAAGTGACATTTCTAGTTTAAAACAGACAGATTCCAATGGGGATTTTTTATTTTATTCATGTACCGGTGCGTCAATCGGATCAAATGAAATGAGATCCAATTGATTTTGATGTCTACTTTTTAATTTTTTTAATCTACATTAGCTCTTTCTTCATTTGTTTCTTGCTGTTACAGCTAATGAAGATTGAATCTGATGAATTACAGAGTATTTGAACTAAAACCTGGTCAACAGCTTGGAAGACAGCTATGCTCACAAGTATACCACCAACACTCACGTTATTCACTGTGGCCTGGCACCATCGACCTGTCAATCCAAATCCTCAACGTCATTACTGGCGACTGCAATAAAAATGCCTTTGATAAAACGGCTCGTTGGTCTAGGGGTATGATTCTCGCTTCGGGTGCGAGAGGTCCCGGGTTCAAATCCCGGACGAGCCCATGTGTAGAGCCTTTAACAATCTGAAAGAGGTGGTTCTTGGGCAACAGTTAGGAGTGCAGACCAAGGTGGATGAGTGATAAAGGCAATGGATTGCTAATCCATTGTGCTCTGCACTCGTGGGTTCAGCATCGCACAGCATTTATTAATTTCTTCCTTGGTTAAAAAATCTGTCATTTTAACCGGTACATAGATTACCTTCAGACGAGTGTCGTGACCCTTGTGGGGGTCGTAGAGCAAAACTGAGAACGACATTGTGTTTGTGAGAGTCTCCCCTTTCCATGGAATGGTCAAACAATTTTGTAGGTCAAACCGTTCGGAAGCTACAGCCATTTGTATGAGAAGACTGATTTTCGGGATGTGTCATGTTTTGACAAACATTGTTCTCGCTCTGCCGCATTTCACCAAAGATGCAGAGGTGTGACATCAGCGGTTATGAAGGTTTGAGAAGCATCCAGTGCAAAAAAAGTGACATTTCTAGTTTAAAACAGACAGATTCCAATGGGGATTTTTTATTTTATTCATGTACCGGTGCGTCAATCGGATCAAATGAAATGAGATCCAATTGATTTTGATGTCTACTTTTTAATTTTTTTAATCTACATTAGCTCTTTCTTCATTTGTTTCTTGCTGTTACAGCTAATGAAGATTGAATCTGATGAATTACAGAGTATTTGAACTAAAACCTGGTCAACAGCTTGGAAGACAGCTATGCTCACAAGTATACCACCAACACTCACGTTATTCACTGTGGCCTGGCACCATCGACCTGTCAATCCAAATCCTCAACGTCATTACTGGCGACTGCAATAAAAATGCCTTTGATAAAACGGCTCGTTGGTCTAGGGGTATGATTCTCGCTTCGGGTGCGAGAGGTCCCGGGTTCAAATCCCGGACGAGCCCATGTGTAGAGCCTTTAACAATCTGAAAGAGGTGGTTCTTGGGCAACAGTTAGGAGTGCAGACCAAGGTGGATGAGTGATAAAGGCAATGGATTGCTAATCCATTGTGCTCTGCACTCGTGGGTTCAGCATCGCACAGCATTTATTAATTTCTTCCTTGGTTAAAAAATCTGTCATTTTAACCGGTACATAGATTACCTTCAGACGAGTGTCGTGACCCTTGTGGGGGTCGTAGAGCAAAACTGAGAACGACATTGTGTTTGTGAGAGTCTCCCCTTTCCATGGAATGGTCAAACAATTTTGTAGGTCAAACCGTTCGGAAGCTACAGCCATTTGTATGAGAAGACTGATTTTCGGGATGTGTCATGTTTTGACAAACATTGTTCTCGCTCTGCCGCATTTCACCAAAGATGCAGAGGTGTGACATCAGCGGTTATGAAGGTTTGAGAAGCATCCAGTGCAAAAAAAGTGACATTTCTAGTTTAAAACAGACAGATTCCAATGGGGATTTTTTATTTTATTCATGTACCGGTGCGTCAATCGGATCAAATGAAATGAGATCCAATTGATTTTGATGTCTACTTTTTAATTTTTTTAATCTACATTAGCTCTTTCTTCATTTGTTTCTTGCTGTTACAGCTAATGAAGATTGAATCTGATGAATTACAGAGTATTTGAACTAAAACCTGGTCAACAGCTTGGAAGACAGCTATGCTCACAAGTATACCACCAACACTCACGTTATTCACTGTGGCCTGGCACCATCGACCTGTCAATCCAAATCCTCAACGTCATTACTGGCGACTGCAATAAAAATGCCTTTGATAAAACGGCTCGTTGGTCTAGGGGTATGATTCTCGCTTCGGGTGCGAGAGGTCCCGGGTTCAAATCCCGGACGAGCCCATGTGTAGAGCCTTTAACAATCTGAAAGAGGTGGTTCTTGGGCAACAGTTTGGAGTGCAGACCAAGGTTGATGAGTGATAAAGGCAATGGATTGCTAATCCATTGTGCTCTGCACTCGTGGGTTCAGCATCGCACAGCATTTATTAATTTCTTCCTTGGTTAAAAAATCTGTCATTTTAACCGGTACATAGATTACCTTCAGACGAGTGTCGTGACCCTTGTGGGGGTCGTAGAGCAAAACTGAGAACGACATTGTGTTTGTGAGAGTCTCCCCTTTCCATGGAATGGTCAAACAATTTTGTAGGTCAAACCGTTCGGAAGCTACAGCCATTTGTATGAGAAGACTGATTTTCGGGATGTGTCATGTTTTGACAAACATTGTTCTCGCTCTGCCGCATTTCACCAAAGATGCAGAGGTGTGACATCAGCGGTTATGAAGGTTTGAGAAGCATCCAGTGCAAAAAAAGTGACATTTCTAGTTTAAAACAGACAGATTCCAATGGGGATTTTTTATTTTATTCATGTACCGGTGCGTCAATCGGATCAAATGAAATGAGATCCAATTGATTTTGATGTCTACTTTTTAATTTTTTTTATCTACATTAGCTCTTTCTTCATTTGTTTCTTGCTGTTACAGCTAATGAAGATTGAATCTGATGAATTACAGAGTATTTGAACTAAAACCTGGTCAACAGCTTGGAAGACAGCTATGCTCACAAGTATACCACCAACACTCACGTTATTCACTGTGGCCTGGCACCATCGACCTGTCAATCCAAATCCTCAACGTCATTACTGGCGACTGCAATAAAAATGCCTTTGATAAAACGGCTCGTTGGTCTAGGGGTATGATTCTCGCTTCGGGTGCGAGAGGTCCCGGGTTCAAATCCCGGACGAGCCCATGTGTAGAGCCTTTAACAATCTGAAAGAGGTGGTTCTTGGGCAACAGTTTGGAGTGCAGACGAAGGTTGATGAGTGATAAAGGCAATGGATTGCTAATCCATTGTGCTCTGCACTCGTGGGTTCAGCATCGCACAGCATTTATTAATTTCTTCCTTGGTTAAAAAATCTGTCATTTTAACCGGTACATAGATTACCTTCAGACGAGTGTCGTGACCCTTGTGGGGGTCGTAGAGCAAAACTGAGAACGACATTGTGTTTGTGAGAGTCTCCCCTTTCCATGGAATGGTCAAACAATTTTGTAGGTCAAACCGTTCGGAAGCTACAGCCATTTGTATGAGAAGACTGATTTTCGGGATGTGTCATGTTTTGACAAACATTGTTCTCGCTCTGCCGCATTTCACCAAAGATGCAGAGGTGTGACATCAGCGGTTATGAAGGTTTGAGAAGCATCCAGTGCAAAAAAAGTGACATTTCTAGTTTAAAACAGACAGATTCCAATGGGGATTTTTTATTTTATTCATGTACCGGTGCGTCAATCGGATCAAATGAAATGAGATCCAATTGATTTTGATGTCTACTTTTTAATTTTTTTAATCTACATTAGCTCTTTCTTCATTTGTTTCTTGCTGTTACAGCTAATGAAGATTGAATCTGATGAATTACAGAGTATTTGAACTAAAACCTGGTCAACAGCTTGGAAGACAGCTATGCTCACAAGTATACCACCAACACTCACGTTATTCACTGTGGCCTGGCACCATCGACCTGTCAATCCAAATCCTCAACGTCATTACTGGCGACTGCAATAAAAATGCCTTTGATAAAACGGCTCGTTGGTCTAGGGGTATGATTCTCGCTTCGGGTGCGAGAGGTCCCGGGTTCAAATCCCGGACGAGCCCATGTGTAGAGCCTTTAACAATCTGAAAGAGGTGGTTCTTGGGCAACAGTTTGGAGTGCAGACCAAGGTGGATGAGTGATAAAGGCAATGGATTGCTAATCCATTGTGCTCTGCACTCGTGGGTTCAGCATCGCACAGCATTTATTAATTTCTTCCTTGGTTAAAAAATCTGTCATTTTAACCGGTACATAGATTACCTTCAGACGAGTGGCGTGACCCTTGTGGGGGTCGTAGAGCAAAACTGAGAACGACATTGTGTTTGTGAGAGTCTCCCCTTTCCATGGAATGGTCAAACAATTTTGTAGGTCAAACCGTTCGGAAGCTACAGCCATTTGTATGAGAAGACTGATTTTCGGGATGTGTCATGTTTTGACAAACATTGTTCTCGCTCTGCCGCATTTCACCAAAGATGCAGAGGTGTGACATCAGCGGTTATGAAGGTTTGAGAAGCATCCAGTGCAAAAAAAGTGACATTTCTAGTTTAAAACAGACAGATTCCAATGGGGATTTTTTATTTTATTAATGTACCGGTGCGTCAATCGGATCAAATGAAATGAGATCCAATTGATTTTGATGTCTACTTTTTAATTTTTTTAATCTACATTAGCTCTTTCTTCATTTGTTTCTTGCTGTTACAGCTAATGAAGATTGAATCTGATGAATTACAGAGTATTTGAACTAAAACCTGGTCAACAGCTTGGAAGACAGCTATGCTCACAAGTATACCACCAACACTCACATTATTCACTGTGGCCTGGCACCATCGACCTGTCAATCCAAATCCTCAACGTCATTACTGGCGACTGCAATAAAAATGCCTTTGATAAAACGGCTCGTTGGTCTAGGGGTATGATTCTCGCTTCGGGTGCGAGAGGTCCCGGGTTCAAATCCCGGACGAGCCCATGTGTAGAGCCTTTAACAATCTGAAAGAGGTGGTTCTTGGGCAACAGTTTGGAGTGCAGACCAAGGTGGATGAGTGATAAAGGCAATGGATTGCTAATCCATTGTGCTCTGCACTCGTGGGTTCAGCATCGCACAGCATTTATTAATTTCTTCCTTGGTTAAAAAATCTGTCATTTTAACCGGTACATAGATTACCTTCAGACGAGTGGCGTGACCCTTGTGGGGGTCGTAGAGCAAAACTGAGAACGACATTGTGTTTGTGAGAGTCTCCCCTTTCCATGGAATGGTCAAACAATTTTGTAGGTCAAACCGTTCGGAAGCTACAGCCATTTGTATGAGAAGACTGATTTTCGGGATGTGTCATGTTTTGACAAACATTGTTCTCGCTCTGCCGCATTTCACCAAAGATGCAGAGGTGTGACATCAGCGGTTATGAAGGTTTGAGAAGCATCCAGTGCAAAAAAAGTGACATTTCTAGTTTAAAACAGACAGATTCCAATGGGGATTTTTTATTTTATTCATGTACCGGTGCGTCAATCGGATCAAATGAAATGAGATCCAATTGATTTTGATGTCTACTTTTTAATTTTTTTAATCTACATTAGCTCTTTCTTCATTTGTTTCTTGCTGTTACAGCTAATGAAGATTGAATCTGATGAATTACAGAGTATTTGAACTAAAACCTGGTCAACAGCTTGGAAGACAGCTATGCTCACAAGTATACCACCAACACTCACGTTATTCACTGTGGCCTGGCACCATCGACCTGTCAATCCAAATCCTCAACGTCATTACTGGCGACTGCAATAAAAATGCCTTTGATAAAACGGCTCGTTGGTCTAGGGGTATGATTCTCGCTTCGGGTGCGAGAGGTCCCGGGTTCAAATCCCGGACGAGCCCATGTGTAGAGCCTTTAACAATCTGAAAGAGGTGGTTCTTGGGCAACAGTTTGGAGTGCAGACCAAGGTGGATGAGTGATAAAGGCAATGGATTGCTAATCCATTGTGCTCTGCACTCGTGGGTTCAGCATCGCACAGCATTTATTAATTTCTTCCTTGGTTAAAAAATCTGTCATTTTAACCGGTACATAGATTACCTTCAGACGAGTGTCGTGACCCTTGTGGGGGTCGTAGAGCAAAACTGAGAATGACATTGTGTTTGTGAGAGTCTCCCCTTTCCATGGAATGGTCAAACAATTTTGTAGGTCAAACCGTTCGGAAGCTACAGCCATTTGTATGAGAAGACTGATTTTCGGGATGTGTCATGTTTTGACAAACATTGTTCTCGCTCTGCCGCATTTCACCAAAGATGCAGAGGTGTGACATCAGCGGTTATGAAGGTTTGAGAAGCATCCAGTGCAAAAAAAGTGACATTTCTAGTTTAAAACAGACAGATTCCAATGGGGATTTTTTATTTTATTCATGTACCGGTGCGTCAATCGGATCAAATGAAATGAGATCCAATTGATTTTGATGTCTACTTTTTAATTTTTTTAATCTACATTAGCTCTTTCTTCATTTGTTTCTTGCTGTTACAGCTAATGAAGATTGAATCTGATGAATTACAGAGTATTTGAACTAAAACCTGGTCAACAGCTTGGAAGACAGCTATGCTCACAAGTATACCACCAACACTCACGTTATTCACTGTGGCCTGGCACCATCGACCTGTCAATCCAAATCCTCAACGTCATTACTGGCGACTGCAATAAAAATGCCTTTGATAAAACGGCTCGTTGGTCTAGGGGTATGATTCTCGCTTCGGGTGCAAGAGGTCCCGGGTTCAAATCCCGGACGAGCCCATGTGTAGAGCCTTTAACAATCTGAAAGAGGTGGTTCTTGGGCAACAGTTTGGAGTGCAGACCAAGGTGGATGAGTGATAAAGGCAATGGATTGCTAATCCATTGTGCTCTGCACTCGTGGGTTCAGCATCGCACAGCATTTATTAATTTCTTCCTTGGTTAAAAAATCTGTCATTTTAACCGGTACATAGATTACCTTCAGACGAGTGGCGTGACCCTTGTGGGGGTCGTAGAGCAAAACTGAGAACGACATTGTGTTTGTGAGAGTCTCCCCTTTCCATGGAATGGTCAAACAATTTTGTAGGTCAAACCGTTCGGAAGCTACAGCCATTTGTATGAGAAGACTGATTTTCGGGATGTGTCATGTTTTGACAAACATTGTTCTCGCTCTGCCGCATTTCACCAAAGATGCAGAGGTGTGACATCAGCGGTTATGAAGGTTTGAGAAGCATCCAGTGCAAAAAAAGTGACATTTCTAGTTTAAAACAGACAGATTCCAATGGGGATTTTTTATTTTATTCATGTACCGGTGCGTCAATCGGATCAAATGAAATGAGATCCAATTGATTTTGATGTCTACTTTTTAATTTTTTTAATCTACATTAGCTCTTTCTTCATTTGTTTCTTGCTGTTACAGCTAATGAAGATTGAATCTGATGAATTACAGAGTATTTGAACTAAAACCTGGTCAACAGCTTGGAAGACAGCTATGCTCACAAGTATACCACCAACACTCACGTTATTCACTGTGGCCTGGCACCATCGACCTGTCAATCCAAATCCTCAACGTCATTACTGGCGACTGCAATAAAAATGCCTTTGATAAAACGGCTCGTTGGTCTAGGGGTATGATTCTCGCTTCGGGTGCAAGAGGTCCCGGGTTCAAATCCCGGACGAGCCCATGTGTAGAGCCTTTAACAATCTGAAAGAGGTGGTTCTTGGGCAACAGTTTGGAGTGCAGACCAAGGTGGATGAGTGATAAAGGCAATGGATTGCTAATCCATTGTGCTCTGCACTCGTGGGTTCAGCATCGCACAGCATTTATTAATTTCTTCCTTGGTTAAAAAATCTGTCATTTTAACCGGTACATAGATTA
>NC_143036.1:44580000-44587500 GCF_057628025.1 Oncorhynchus mykiss
CCATTGTGCTCTGCACTCGTGGGTTCAGCATCGCACAGCATTTATTAATTTCTTCCTTGGTTAAAAAATCTGTCATTTTAACCGGTACATAGATTACCTTCAGACGAGTGGCGTGACCCTTGTGGGGGTCGTAGAGCAAAACTGAGAACGACATTGTGTTTGTGAGAGTCTCCCCTTTCCATGGAATGGTCAAACAATTTTGTAGGTCAAACCGTTCGGAAGCTACAGCCATTTGTATGAGAAGACTGATTTTCGGGATGTGTCATGTTTTGACAAACATTGTTCTCGCTCTGCCGCATTTCACCAAAGATGCAGAGGTGTGACATCAGCGGTTATGAAGGTTTGAGAAGCATCCAGTGCAAAAAAAGTGACATTTCTAGTTTAAAACAGACAGATTCCAATGGGGATTTTTTATTTTATTCATGTACCGGTGCGTCAATCGGATCAAATGAAATGAGATCCAATTGATTTTGATGTCTACTTTTTAATTTTTTTAATCTACATTAGCTATTTCTTCATTTGTTTCTTGCTGTTACAGCTAATGAAGATTGAATCTGATGAATTACAGAGTATTTGAACTAAAACCTGGTCAACAGCTTGGAAGACAGCTATGCTCACAAGTATACCACCAACACTTACGTTATTCACTGTGGCCTGGCACCATCGACCTGTCAATCCAAATCCTCAACGTCATTACTGGCGACTGCAATAAAAATGCCTTTGATAAAACAAGTTGGTCTAGGGGTATGATTCTCGCTTCGGGTGCGAGAGGTCCCGGGTTCAAATCCCGGACGAGCCCATGTGTAGAGCCTTTAACAATCTGAAAGAGGTGGTTCTTGGGCAACAGTTTGGAGTGCAGACCAAGGTGGATGAGTGATAAAGGCAATGGATTGCTAATCCATTGTGCTCTGCACTCGTGGGTTCAGCATCGCATTTATTAATTTCTTCCTTGGTTAAAAAATCTGTCATTTTAACCGGTACATAGATTACCTTCAGACGAGTGGCGTGACCCTTGTGGGGGTCGTAGAGCAAAACTGAGAACGACATTGTGTTTGTGAGAGTCTCCCCTTTCCATGGAATGGTCAAACAATTTTGTAGGTCAAACCGTTCGGAAGCTACAGCCATTTGTATGAGAAGACTGATTTTCGGGATGTGTCATGTTTTGACAAACATTGTTCTCGCCCTGCCGCATTTCACCAAAGATGCAGAGGTGTGACATCAGCGGTTATGAAGGTTTGAGAAGCATCCAGTGCAAAAAAAGTGACATTTCTAGTTTAAAACAGACAGATTCCAATGGGGATTTTTTATTTTATTCATGTACCGGTGCGTCAATCGGATCAAATGAAATGAGATCCAATTGATTTTGATGTCTACTTTTTAATTTTTTTAATCTACATTAGCTCTTTCTTCATTTGTTTCTTGCTGTTACAGCTAATGAAGATTGAATCTGATGAATTACAGAGTATTTGAACTAAAACCTGGTCAACTGCTTGGAAGACAGCTATGCTCACAAGTATACCACCAACACTCACGTTATTCACTGTGGCCTGGCACCATCGACCTGTCAATCCAAATCCTCAACGTCATTACTGCCGACTGCAATAAAAATGCCTTTGATAAAACGGCTCGTTGGTCTAGGGGTATGATTCTCGCTTCGGGTGCGAGAGGTCCCGGGTTCAAATCCCGGACGAGCCCATGTGTAGAGCCTTTAACAATCTGAAAGAGGTGGTTCTTGGGCAACAGTTTGGAGTGCAGACCAAGGTGGATGAGTGATAAAGGCAATGGATTGCTAATCCATTGTGCTCTGCACTCGTGGGTTCAGCATCGCACAGCATTTATTAATTTCTTCCTTGGTTAAAAAATCTGTCATTTTAACCGGTACATAGATTACCTTCAGACGAGTGGCGTGACCCTTGTGGGGGTCGTAGAGCAAAACTGAGAACGACATTGTGTTTGTGAGAGTCTCCCCTTTCCATGGAATGGTCAAACAATTTTGTAGGTCAAACCGTTCGGAAGCTACAGCCATTTGTATGAGAAGACTGATTTTCGGGATGTGTCATGTTTTGACAAACATTGTTCTCGCTCTGCCGCATTTCACCAAAGATGCAGAGGTGTGACATCAGCGGTTATGAAGGTTTGAGAAGCATCCAGTGCAAAAAAAGTGACATTTCTAGTTTAAAACAGACAGATTCCAATGGGGATTTTTTATTTTATTCATGTACCGGTGCGTCAATCGGATCAAATGAAATGAGATCCAATTGATTTTGATGTCTACTTTTTAATTTTTTTAATCTACATTAGCTCTTTCTTCATTTGTTTCTTGCTGTTACAGCTAATGAAGATTGAATCTGATGAATTACAGAGTATTTGAACTAAAACCTGGTCAACAGCTTGGAAGACAGCTATGCTCACAAGTATACCACCAACACTCACGTTATTCACTGTGGCCTGGCACCATCGACCTGTCAATCCAAATCCTCAACGTCATTACTGGCGACTGCAATAAAAATGCCTTTGATAAAACAAGTTGGTCTAGGGGTATGATTCTCGCTTCGGGTGCGAGAGGTCCCGGGTTCAAATCCCGGACGAGCCCATGTGTAGAGCCTTTAACAATCTGAAAGAGGTGGTTCTTGGGCAACAGTTTGGAGTGCAGACCAAGGTGGATGAGTGATAAAGGCAATGGATTGCTAATCCATTGTGCTCTGCACTCGTGGGTTCAGCATCGCATTTATTAATTTCTTCCTTGGTTAAAAAATCTGTCATTTTAACCGGTACATAGATTACCTTCAGACGAGTGGCGTGACCCTTGTGGGGGTCGTAGAGCAAAACTGAGAACGACATTGTGTTTGTGAGAGTCTCCCCTTTCCATGGAATGGTCAAACAGTTTTGTAGGTCAAACCGTTCGGAAGCTACAGCCATTTGTATGAGAAGACTGATTTTCGGGATGTGTCATGTTTTGACAAACATTGTTCTCGCTCTGCCGCATTTCACCAAAGATGAAGAGGTGTGACATCAGCGGTTATGAAGGTTTGAGAAGCATCCAGTGCAAAAAAAGTGATATTTCTAGTTTAAAACAGACAGATTCCAATGGGGATTTTTTATTTTATTCATGTACCGGTGCGTCAATCGGATCAAATGAAATGAGATCCAATTGATTTTGATGTCTACTTTTAAATTTTTTTAATTTACATTAGCTCTTTCTTCATTTGTTTCTTGCTGTTACAGCTAATGAAGATTGAATCTGATGAATTACAGAGTATTTGAACTAAAACCTGGTCAACTGCTTGGAAGACAGCTATGCTCACAAGTATACCACCAACACTCACGTTATTCACTGTGGCCTGGCACCATCGACCTGTCAATCCAAATCCTCAACGTCATTACTGGCGACTGCAATAAAAATGCCTTTGATAAAACGGCTCGTTGGTCTAGGGGTATGATTCTCGCTTCGGGTGCGAGAGGTCCCGGGTTCAAATCCCGGACGAGCCCATGTGTAGAGCCTTTAACAATCTAAAGAGGTGGTTCTTGGGCAACAGTTTGGAGTGCAGACCAAGGTGGATGAGTGATAAAGGCAATGGATTGCTAATCCATTGTGCTCTGCACTCGTGGGTTCAGCATCGCATTTATTAATTTCTTCCTTGGTTAAAAAATCTGTCATTTTAACCGGTACATAGATTAC
This sequence comes from Oncorhynchus mykiss, assembly GCF_057628025.1. Classification (NCBI taxonomy): domain Eukaryota; kingdom Metazoa; phylum Chordata; class Actinopteri; order Salmoniformes; family Salmonidae; genus Oncorhynchus; species Oncorhynchus mykiss. The sequence continues at coordinate 44,583,680 of NC_143036.1, forward strand.
CTTCAGACGAGTGGCGTGACCCTTGTGGGGGTCGTAGAGCAAAACTGAGAACGACATTGTGTTTGTGAGAGTCTCCCCTTTCCATGGAATGGTCAAACAGTTTTGTAGGTCAAACCGTTCGGAAGCTACAGCCATTTGTATGAGAAGACTGATTTTCGGGATGTGTCATGTTTTGACAAACATTGTTCTCGCTCTGCCGCATTTCACCAAAGATGAAGAGGTGTGACATCAGCGGTTATGAAGGTTTGAGAAGCATCCAGTGCAAAAAAAGTGATATTTCTAGTTTAAAACAGACAGATTCCAATGGGGATTTTTTATTTTATTCATGTACCGGTGCGTCAATCGGATCAAATGAAATGAGATCCAATTGATTTTGATGTCTACTTTTAAATTTTTTTAATTTACATTAGCTCTTTCTTCATTTGTTTCTTGCTGTTACAGCTAATGAAGATTGAATCTGATGAATTACAGAGTATTTGAACTAAAACCTGGTCAACTGCTTGGAAGACAGCTATGCTCACAAGTATACCACCAACACTCACGTTATTCACTGTGGCCTGGCACCATCGACCTGTCAATCCAAATCCTCAACGTCATTACTGGCGACTGCAATAAAAATGCCTTTGATAAAACGGCTCGTTGGTCTAGGGGTATGATTCTCGCTTCGGGTGCGAGAGGTCCCGGGTTCAAATCCCGGACGAGCCCATGTGTAGAGCCTTTAACAATCTGAAAGAGGTGGTTCTTGGGCAACAGTTTGGAGTGCAGACCAAGGTGGATGAGTGATAAAGGCAATGGATTGCTAATCCATTGTGCTCTGCACTCGTGGGTTCAGCATCGCATTTATTAATTTCTTCCTTGGTTAAAAAATCTGTCATTTTAACCGGTACATAGATTACCTTCAGACGAGTGGCGTGACCCTTGTGGGGGTCGTAGAGCAAAACTGAGAACGACATTGTGTTTGTGAGAGTCTCCCCTTTCCATGGAATGGTCAAACAATTTTGTAGGTCAAACCGTTCGGAAGCTACAGCCATTTGTATGAGAAGACTGATTTTCGGGATGTGTCATGTTTTGACAAACATTGTTCTCGCTCTGCCGCATTTCACCAAAGATGCAGAGGTGTGACATCAGCGGTTATGAAGGTTTGAGAAGCATCCAGTGCAAAAAAAGTGACATTTCTAGTTTAAAACAGACAGATTCCAATGGGGATTTTTTATTTTATTCATGTACCGGTGCGTCAATCGGATCAAATGAAATGAGATCCAATTGATTTTGATGTCTACTTTTTAATTTTTTTAATCTACATTAGCTCTTTCTTCATTTGTTTCTTGCTGTTACAGCTAATGAAGATTGAATCTGATGAATTACAGAGTATTTGAACTAAAACCTGGTCAACAGCTTGGAAGACAGCTATGCTCACAAGTATACCACCAACACTCACGTTATTCACTGTGGCCTGGCACCATCGACCTGTCAATCCAAATCCTCAACGTCATTACTGGCGACTGCAATAAAAATGCCTTTGATAAAACGGCTCGTTGGTCTAGGGGTATGATTCTCGCTTCGGGTGCGAGAGGTCCCGGGTTCAAATCCCGGACGAGCCAATGTGTAGAGCCTTTAACAATCTGAAAGAGGTGGTTCTTGGGCAACAGTTTGGAGTGCAGACCAAGGTGGATGAGTGATAAAGGCAATGGATTGCTAATCCATTGTGCTCTGCACTCGTGGGTTCAGCATCGCACAGCATTTATTAATTTCTTCCTTGGTTAAAAAATCTGTCATTTTAACCGGTACATAGATTACCTTCAGACGAGTGTCGTGACCCTTGTGGGGGTCGTAGAGCAAAACTGAGAACGACATTGTGTTTGTGAGAGTCTCCCCTTTCCATGGAATGGTCAAACAATTTTGTAGGTCAAACCGTTCGGAAGCTACAGCCATTTGTATGAGAAGACTGATTTTCGGGATGTGTCATGTTTTGACAAACATTGTTCTCGCCCTGCCGCATTTCACCAAAGATGCAGAGGTGTGACATCAGCGGTTATGAAGGTTTGAGAAGCATCCAGTGCAAAAAAAGTGACATTTCTAGTTTAAAACAGACAGATTCCAATGGGGATTTTTTATTTTATTCATGTACCGGTGCGTCAATCGGATCAAATGAAATGAGATCCAATTGATTTTGATGTCTACTTTTTAATTTTTTTAATCTACATTAGCTCTTTCTTCATTTGTTTCTTGCTGTTACAGCTAATGAAGATTGAATCTGATGAATTACAGAGTATTTGAACTAAAACCTGGTCAACTGCTTGGAAGACAGCTATGCTCACAAGTATACCACCAACACTCACGTTATTCACTGTGGCCTGGCACCATCGACCTGTCAATCCAAATCCTCAACGTCATTACTGCCGACTGCAATAAAAATGCCTTTGATAAAATGGCTCGTTGGTCTAGGGGTATGATTCTCGCTTCGGGTGCGAGAGGTCCCGGGTTCAAATCCCGGACGAGCCCATGTGTAGAGCCTTTAACAATCTGAAAGAGGTGGTTCTTGGGCAACAGTTTGGAGTGCAGACCAAGGTGGATGAGTGATAAAGGCAATGGATTGCTAATCCATTGTGCTCTGCACTCGTGGGTTCAGCATCGCACAGCATTTATTAATTTCTTCCTTGGTTAAAAAATCTGTCATTTTAACCGGTACATAGATTACCTTCAGACGAGTGGCGTGACCCTTGTGGGGGTCGTAGAGCAAAACTGAGAACGACATTGTGTTTGTGAGAGTCTCCCCTTTCCATGGAATGGTCAAACAATTTTGTAGGTCAAACCGTTCGGAAGCTACAGCCATTTGTATGAGAAGACTGATTTTCGGGATGTGTCATGTTTTGACAAACATTGTTCTCGCTCTGCCGCATTTCACCAAAGATGCAGAGGTGTGACATCAGCGGTTATGAAGGTTTGAGAAGCATCCAGTGCAAAAAAAGTGACATTTCTAGTTTAAAACAGACAGATTCCAATGGGGATTTTTTATTTTATTCATGTACCGGTGCGTCAATCGGATCAAATGAAATGAGATCCAATTGATTTTGATGTCTACTTTTTAATTTTTTTAATCTACATTAGCTCTTTCTTCATTTGTTTCTTGCTGTTACAGCTAATGAAGATTGAATCTGATGAATTACAGAGTATTTGAACTAAAACCTGGTCAACAGCTTGGAAGACAGCTATGCTCACAAGTATACCACCAACACTCACGTTATTCACTGTGGCCTGGCACCATCGACCTGTCAATCCAAATCCTCAACGTCATTACTGGCGACTGCAATAAAAATGCCTTTGATAAAACAAGTTGGTCTAGGGGTATGATTCTCGCTTCGGGTGCGAGAGGTCCCGGGTTCAAATCCCGGACGAGCCCATGTGTAGAGCCTTTAACAATCTGAAAGAGGTGGTTCTTGGGCAACAGTTTGGAGTGCAGACCAAGGTGGATGAGTGATAAAGGCAATGGATTGCTAATCCATTGTGCTCTGCACTCGTGGGTTCAGCATCGCATTTATTAATTTCTTCCTTGGTTAAAAAATCTGTCATTTTAACCGGTACATAGATTACCTTCAGACGAGTGGCGTGACCCTTGTGGGGGTCGTAGAGCAAAACTGAGAACGACATTGTGTTTGTGAGAGTCTCCCCTTTCCATGGAATGGTCAAACAGTTTTGTAGGTCAAACCGTTCGGAAGCTACAGCCATTTGTATGAGAAGACTGATTTTCGGGATGTGTCATGTTTTGACAAACATTGTTCTCGCTCTGCCGCATTTCACCAAAGATGAAGAGGTGTGACATC
>NC_143036.1:45657500-45665000 GCF_057628025.1 Oncorhynchus mykiss
CGTACATCTCACATTGTCCGTTATCATTTGAGTATGTATTGCTGTGGTGTATGGCTGTTTGTTTATTGGTGGGAAAAGGGGATACCAAGCCAAGTCACCCTTGGGCATACATTACCTGTAGGAAAACTTTGTCTAAATACCCTAGTTAGAACTGGGCGGACCACCCACTTTATTGGTTAGTTAGCTAGCTGTTCTTGAAGCAGGCAAGACTAGCTTACCGTAATTTCTGGACTATTAAGCGCACCTGAATATAAACCACACCCACTGAATTAAAAAAAATATGTATTTTTTAGATAAATAAGCCGCAGGTGCCTACCGAAACAAATGAACTTTAAACGAAACACGGCTTGTAACAAAAATAAATAGGCTTTTAAACGAAACACGGCTTGTAACAAAAATTTAAAAAATAGCGGTAAACAATAGCCTACCAAGAAAGTCATTGGTCACTATCTTCCTCCTGTGCACTGAAACCACTGAAGTCATCTCCTTCGGTGTCGGAGTTGAATAGCCTCAGAATTGCTTCATCCGATGTTGGATCGCTGCCCTCTTCAACACGCAGCAGTCCAGCCTTTCGAAACCCGTTGATGATAGTGGATTTTTTGACAATGCTCCACGCTGTCAGCAGCTCTATTTCCTTTTCCAACAGCCAGATCGATCGCCTTCAACTTGAAAGCTGCATCATATGCATTTCTCCGTGTCTTTGCCATGATGAGGGTGACAAAATGACTACCGTAATCAGAATGATGGGAAGTTTGAGCGCGCTCGATTTACGTCACATTATGTGACGGTGCTCAGTTTTTTGGCGGCATGAATCTTGTGAAAGCGGGAAAATCCATAAATTAGCCGCATCATTGTATAAACCGCAAGGTTCAAAGCGTGTAGCGGCTTATAGTCCGGAAATTATGGTAGTTTTTTTTGTTGTTGATATTTATTCATTTATTAGTTATTTCCTTGGGTACAGCTCAGCCCACCCCCCCCCCGTAATTTGCTTTCTAATGATCATGATCTTTTCGTCAAAGAAGTTAATGAATTTATCACTGCTGAAGTGAAAGCCATCTCTTCGGGTATGCTGCTTTTTAGTTAGCTTTGCGACAGTATCAAAAATGATTTTGGGATTGTTCCTATTTTCCTCTAAGTTGGAAAAATAGGATCGGGCAGCAGTGAGGGCTCTTCGATACTGCACGGTACTGTCTTTCCAAGCTAGTCAGAAGACTTCCAGTTTGGTGGAGCGCCATTTCCGTTCCAATTTTCTGGAAGCTTGCTTCAGAGCTCAGGTATTTTCTGTATACCAGGGAGCTAGTTTCTTATGACAAATGTTTTTGGTTTTTAGGGGTGCGACTACATCTAGGGTATTGCGCAAGGTTAAATTGAGTTCCTCAATTGGTTAACTGATTTTTGGTGGTTAACTGATTTTTGTACTCTGACGTCCTTGGGTAGGCGTAGGGAGTCTGGAAGACCATCTAGTGATCTTTAGGTTGTCCGAGAATTTACGACTTTTGATGATCCTTGGTTGGGGTCTGAACAGATTATTTATTGCGATTGCAAACGTAATAAAATGGTGGTCCGATAGTCCAGGATTATGAGGAAAAACATTAAGATCCACAACATTTATTCCATGGGACAAAACTAGGTCCAGAGTATGACTGGCAGTGAGTAGGTCCGGAGGCATGTTGGACAAAACCCACTGAGTCGATGATGGCTCCGGAAGCCTTTTGGAATGGGTCTGTGGACTTTTCCATGTGAATATTAAAGACACCAAAAATGTGACTATTATCTTCCATGACTACAAGGTCCGATAGGAATTCAGAGAACTCAGTGAGGAACACTGTATATGGCCCAGGAGGCCTGTAAACAGTAGCTATAAAACGTGATTGAGTAGGCTGCATAGATTTCATGACTAGAAGCTCAAAAGACGAAAAGTTTTTTTTTTTGGTAAATTAAAATTTGCTATCATAAATGTTAGCAACACCTCCGCCTTTATGGGATGCACGGGGGATATGGTCACTAGTGTAACCAGGAGGTGAGGCCTCATTTAACACAGTAAATTAATCAGGCTAATGCCTTGTTTCAGTCATGCCAATCACATCAAGATTATGATCAGTGATTAGTTCATTGACTATAACTGTCTTGGAAGTGAGGGATCTAACATTATTAAGTAGCCCTATTTTGAGATGTGAGATATCACAATCTCTTTCAATAATGGCAGGAATGGAGGAAGTCTTTATTCCAGTGAGATTGCTAAGGCGAACACCGCCATGTTTAGTTTTGCTCAACCTAGGTCGAGGCACAGACACGGTCTCAATGGGGATATCTGAGCTGACTACACTGACTGTGCTAGTGTCAGACTCCACTAAGCTGGCAGGATGGCTAACAGCCTGCTGCCTGGCCTGCACCCTATTTCATTGTGGAGCTAGGGGAGTTAGAGCCCTGTCTATGTTCGTAGATAAGATGAGAGCCCCCCTCCAGCTAGGATGGAGTCCGTCACTCCTCAAGAGGCCAGGCTTAGTCCCAGAAAGTGGCTAGGAAAAACTCCCTAGAAAGGCAGGAACCTAGGAAGAAACCTAGAGAGGAACTAGGCTCTGAGGGATGGCCAGTCTTCTTCTGGCTGTGCCGGGTAGCGACTATAAGAGTACATGGCCATTTATGGCCAGATTGTCCTTCAAGATGTTTAAACATTCATAGATGACCAGAAGGGTCAAATAATAATCACAGTGGTTGTAGAGGGTGCAACAAGTCAGTACCTCAGGAGTAAATGGTAGTTGGCTTTTCATAGAGCATTCAGAGGTCGAGACAGCAGGTACGGTAGAGAGAGAGAGTCGAAAACAGCAGGTCCGAGACAAGGTAGCACATCCGGTGAACAGGGTTCCCTACTTACCTTCTCCTTATAGGCTGACTTGTCATAGTTGGTTATCAGGCTTACAACCGTTGTATCATCAGAAAACTTGATGATGGAGTTGTGGGTGAACAGGGAGTACAGCAGAGGGCTGAGGAGGTCTGGGGGGCCCCTGTGTTAAGGGTCAGTGTGGAAGAGGTGTTGTTGCCAATCACAGCATGTGGTCTGCTGGTCAGGATGTCCAGGATCCAGTTGGAGAGGGTGGTGTCACATTCTGAACATAGTTCTGTTATTTTATTCTTTGTTTTAGTATGGTCAGGGCGTGAGTTGGGGTGGGCAGTCTGTTTGTTTTTCTATGTTGTTTTTTGTGTTCGGCCTAGTATGGTTCTCAATCAGAGGCAGGTGTCGTTAGTTGTCTCTGATTGAGAATCATACTAAGGTAGCCTGGGTTTCACTTTTGGTTTGTGGGTGTTTGTTTCCGTGTGAGTGTTTGGGCCACACAGTACTGTTTCGGTTTTCGTTTTGTTCACATCGTTTATTGTTTTGTATTTCAGTGTTCAGTTCATTTCAATTACATATCATCATGAAGACTTACCACGCTGCGCTTTGGTCCGATCCTTACTCCTCCTCAGACGAAGAGGAGGAATTCCGTTACACGTGGTGTCCAGACCCAGGGCTCTGAGCTTGGTGTCGAGCTTTGAGGAAACAATAGTGTTGAATGCTGAACAGTGGTCAATGAGCATTATTCTTACATAGGTGTTCCTCTTGTCCAGATGTGTTACAACCATTTGAATAGTGATTGAAATGGTGTATTCCGTGGATCTGTTGCAGCAGCAAACAAATTGGGGTGGGTCCAGTTTGCCTGGCATGCTGGCCTTGATGTGGGCCACGACCAGTCTCTCGAAGCACATCTTGATGACCACGGTGAACGTGATGGGTGATACTCATTTGGGCATGTCACCTTGTTATTCTTTGGCACTGGAACGATGGTGGTCTCCTTGAAGCAGGTGGGGACTACAGCCTGGGACAGGGACAGGGACAGGTTGAAGATGTCCGAGAAGATAGCTACAGTGCCTTGCGAAAGTATTCGGCCCCCTTGAACTTTGCGACCTTTTGCCACATTTCAGGCTTCAAACATAAAGATATAAAACTGTATGTTTTTGTGAAGAATCAACAACAAGTGGGACACAATCATGAAGTGGAACGACATTTATTGGATATTTCAAACTTTTTTAACAAATCAAAAACTGAAAAATTGGGCTTGCAAAATTATTCAGCCCCCTTAAGTTAATACTTTGTAGCGCCACCTTTTGCTGCGATTACAGCTGTAAGTCGCTTGGGGTATGTCTCTATCAGTTTTGCACATCGAGAGACTGACATTTTTTCCCATTCCTCCTTGCAAAACAGCTCGAGCTCAGTGAGGTCGGATGGAGAGCATTTGTGAACAGCAGTTTTCAGTTCTTTCCACAGATTCTCGATTGGATTCAGGTCTGGACTTTGACTTGGCCATTCTAACACCTGGATATGTTTATTTTTGAACCATTCCATTGTAGATTTTGCTTTATGTTTTGGATCATTGTCTTGTTGGAAGACAAATCTCCATCCCAGTCTCAGGTCTTTTGCAGACTCCATCAGGTTTTCTTCCAGAATGGTCCTGTATTTGGCTCCATCCATCTTCCCATCAATTTTAACCATCTTCCCTGTCCCTGCTGAAGAAAAGCAGGCCCAAACCATGATGCTGCCACCACCATGTTTGACAGTGGGGATGGTGTGTTCAGGGTGATGAGCTGTGTTGCTTTTACGCCAAACATAACGTTTTGCATTGTTGCCAAAAAGTTAAATTTTGGTTTAATCTGACCAGAGCACCTTCTTCCACATGTTTGGTGTGTCTCCCAGGTGGCTTGTGGCAAACTTTAACCGACACTTCTTATGGATATCTTTAAGAAATGGCTTTCTTCTTGCCACTCTTCCATAAAGGCCAGATTTGTGCAATATACGACTGATTGTTGTCCTATGGACAGAGTCTCCCACCTCAGCTGTAGATCTCTGCAGTTCATCCAGAGTGATCATGGGCCTCTTGGCTGCATCTCTGATCAGTCTTCTCCTTGTATGAGCTGAAAGTTTAGAGGGACGGCCAGGTCTTGGTAGATTTGCAGTGGTCTGATACTCCTTCCATTTCAATATTATTGCTTGCACAGTGCTCCTTGGAATGTTTAAAGTTTGGGAAATCTTTTTGTATCCAAATCCGGCTTTAAACTTCTTCACAACAGTATCTCGGACCTGCCTGGTGTGTTCCTTGTTCTTCATGATGCTCTCTGCGCTTTTAACGGACCTCTGAGACTATCACAGTGCAGGTGCATTTATACGGAGACTTGATTACACACAGGTGGATTGTATTTATCATCATTAGTCATTTAGGTCAACATTGGATCATTCAGAGATCCTCACTGAACTTCTGGAGAGAGTTTGCTGCACTGAAAGTAAAGGGGCTGAATAATTTTGCACGCCCAATTTTTCAGTTTTTGATTTGTTAAAAAAGTTTGAAATATCCAATAAATGTCGTTCCACTTCATGATTGTGTCCCACTTGTTGTTGATTCTTCACAAAAAAATACAGTTTTATATCTTTATGTTTGAAGCCTGAAATGTGGCAAAAGGTTGCAAAGTTCAAGGGGGCCGAATACTTTCGCAAGGCACTGTATGTCCGGATTGTTATTAAGGGTACAACATCATCAACACATTTCCTAATGAAGCCTGTGACTGACGATTTATATTCCTCAATGTTGATGTATAATCAAGTGGGATGGAACCAATTGGCCACTTTACCTATTGCCATTGATGTGATATAGCTGCCCAGTAAAGCAAGTGCAACTGCTGCCCAGTGGGAAGCAACAGTGGGAAGCACCACAAAACAACACGGTTGCACTTGTCATTCACACCGGCTTGTTGTTATGCTAGCCAATTGGCATGTCAAGGTGACATTCAGATTTCAGATGGTGACCAATACTTCTCCCTCGTCCATGGAAAAAAACACTTTCTTTTACAAATTGTAACTAGACAGCATGAACTAGCTAGCTGGTAAGGGCTTATCAGGATGACGCTAACATTATTTTACAAGTTTTAACTAGTGCCATCCTGCTGTTGTTGTCAGCTAGACAGCATAAACTAGCTAGCTGGGAAAGGCTCACCAGGTTTACTCTCATCTGCACAACATACAGTGCATTCAGAAAGTGCATTCAGAAATACATAAGTATTCAGACCCTTTGCTATGGGACTCCAAATTGAGCTCAGGTACATCCTGATTCCATCCTTGAGATGTTTCTACAACTTGATTGGAGTCCACCTGTGGTAAATTCAATTGATTGGACATGATTTGAAAAGGCACAAAACTGTCCACATAAGGTCCCAAAGTTGACAGTGCATGTCAGAGCAAAAACCAAGCCATGAGGTGGAAGGAATTGTCCGTAGCGCTCCGGGACAGGATTGTGTTGAGGCACAGATCTGGGGAAGGGTACCAAAAAATGTCTGCAGCATTGAAAGTCCCAAAGAACACAGTGGCCCCCATCATTCTTAAATGGAAGACGTTTGGAACCACCAAGGCTCTTCCTAGAGCTGGCAGCCCGGCCAAGTTGAGCAATTGGGGGAGAAGGGCCTTGGTCAGGGCAGTAACCAAGAACCCGATGGTAACTTTGACAGAGCTCCAGAGTTCCTCTGTAGAGATGGGAGAACGTTCCAAAAGGACAACCGTCTCTGCAGCAGTCCATCAATCATGTCTATATGGTAGAGTGGCCAGACGGAAGCCACTACTCAGTAAAAAGCACATGACAGCCCTCTTGGAGTTTGCCAAAAGGCAGCTAAAGACTCTCAGACGATGAGAAACAAGATTCTCTGGTCTGATGAAAACAAGATTGAACTCTTTGGCCTGAATGCCAAGCGTCACGTCTGGAGGAAACATTGCACCATCCCTATGGTGAAGCATGGTGGTGGCAGCATCATGCTGTGGGGATGTTTTTAAGCGGTAGGGACTGGGAGACAGGTCAGGATTGAGGGAAAGATGAACGGAGCAAAGTACAGAGAGGTCCTTGATGAAAACCTACTCCAGAGTGCTCAGGACCTCAGACTGGGGTGAAGGATTGCTTTCCAACAGGACAACAACCCTGAGCACACTGCCAAGACAACACAGGAGTGGCTTCGGGACAAGTCTCTTAATGTCCTTGAGTGGCCCAGCCAGAGTCCAAACTTGAACCCGATCTAAAATCTCTGGAGAGACCAGAAAACAGCTGTGCAGCAACGCTCCCCATCCAACCTGACAGAGCTTGAGAGGATCTGCTTCAGAGGAGAAACACCCTAAGTACAGGTGTGCCAAGGTTGTAGCGACATACACAAGAAGACTTGAGGCTGTAATCACTACCAAAGGTGCTTCAACAAAGTTCTGAGTAAAGGGTCTGAATACTTATGTAAATGTGATATTTCTGTTTTTTTCTTTTATGAAATTGCTAACATTTCTAAAAACCTGTTTATGCTTTGTCATTATGTGTTATTGTGTGTAGAATGATGAGAAAAATAAACAATTTAATACATTTTGGAATAAGGTTGTAATGTTCCAAATTTGGAAAAAGTCAAGGGTCTGAATACTTTCCCAATGCACTCACAAACATTGTTCTAACA
>NC_143036.1:52965000-53100000 GCF_057628025.1 Oncorhynchus mykiss
AGTTGGACATGCCTCCGCGTAGCCTGTTATGCTAATAGCAGATTACAAGGTAAAGCTAAATTAGGGCTAAATAACTTATGGCTCTTTATGTAAGGAGATAGGCATATTAAAGAGCTAATTCACTTGGTCACGGTTGAGAGCAGAAGCAGCTCTCCTCTCCGGCTTGGGACTGTCTTGTAAATGCATGCCAGGCCTCTAGCAAGCGTCAGTCTCTGGGGTTTATGACGTGAAGCTTGATGTTTCAATGTTGATGACGCTACTCACCTTGTTTTGTTATTAGGCTATGCAGCTATCATGGTCAGGTCTGTCTCGATTAAGATGATTCAAATCTTCTCTATGATTCAAATCTTCTCAATGTGGCAAAACCAAAATAAATGAAAAGCTCAGATCAATCGCTCAATCAGCTAACGGATTTATCAATCCATCTTTTCATTCATTAGTTTACCATGTAGCAATATGTAGCATCTTACCTGCCAGGACACAGCTGCCAGAATGGCTGTGGACACCAGGCTGAAGAAGACCAGGCGTTCAGAGATCAGGCAGAAGTGTCTCATCCCCCGCGAGGCCATGACCCGGTCCAGGCTTCGTGAGTCTGACTGCTGGACTGAGCGCGCCTTCTGACACTCACTCAGCTTGGTGTGGAAGCCCCACAGTGTGATCAGCAGCACCACGTGGCAGACTGTCCAGAACAGGCCAAACACACCGAATCCAGGGATCACCAGGTACCACAGTTCTAGATGGCTCATCTTTAGAGCGGCTAGGACGAAGAAGGCCATCTCCACAAGCCCCAGGGGGAGCAGGGAGAGTCGACACCAGACACGCCCTCAGGAAAGCAGAGGCAGCCAGCACTCGGTGGCCCCTAGGCTGCTGAAGTAGACGTCCAAGAGGGGGTCACAGATCAGACGGCCCAGGTAGCAGCCCAGGGCGAAGGGGTTGGTGGTTATCCCCACGGCCTTGAAAAACAGCAGGGAGGTGACCAGGGTGAAGCAGGCCAAGTTGGGCAGGGCTAGGAGGGACTTGACACGCAGGCCCACGATCAGAGCCCCCAGCGCCACCACTAGGGCAATGAAGGCCATAGATTTGTGCATCAGCATGGTGGTGCTGGCAATACCAAAGCCCAGGAGTTCTAGGAGCTCCTTGGACGAGAGCAGGGTGGGTTTATAGTGAACACAGCCCATTATCCTATCTGTTAAGGCCCACACTGTCCTCAAAGCCACACTAGCCAGCAGCAGGTAGTTAGTAGCCTGCTCCTTCACATTATCCTCCAGCGAGGGACTATTGAGGAAGCACAGGAGGACCAGAAGGAAGCTAAACCACAGGTGGAAGAGGCTGAGACTGGCCCCCTCCATGGAGAAGTAGTAGTAAAGGATGCTGACGATGCCCAGGATGAAGAGACCCAGGATGAAGATAACAAGGATCATGGGCTCGTCCGTCTGCTCCCAGCGCACGTACAGGCCCAGGCATACTGCCACCATCAGGTTGAAACTGCACAGGTAACCCAGGCAACGCACCAACGACAACATGTCCACCTCCCCGCCGGGCGCCGGCCCGCTCTCCTCCTCTGGCTCCAGGCGTGACATGGCTGCGTAGAGACAGTGGCTGAGGCTGTAACAGCTCCTCCTGAACATTCAACTGGGGAGACTCATGATTCAATGATAAGGTCAATGATAAGGTGTCACTGACAGTAACAAGCTTGTGTAGGTTTTGTAACAGACGGGGGCACTTGAATTTAGGCAACATTATGGATGAGATCGATGAAATCGGCTATTCAGCCACTGTGAAAGGGGAACATATTTTGTGAATGTGAAAAATGTTTACATTAATTATCATGAACAATAATCATCCTAATTTAGCTGTCATATGTTTGCTGGATGACAAGCAAGTAAACAAACCGTTTTAATTATCACAGCAATAAACATTGACACTCACCAGTTGCTATTGACAGAAGATTAGAGACAGTCAGCAAGCGCTAGCTACGTGCTTCTGTCAATAGCACAAGAATGGCTAGCACATAGCACAAGAATGGCTAGCACATAGCACAAGAACACCATAGCACAACAATAATGGCTAGCACATAGCACAAGAACGCCATAGCACAACAATAATGGCTAGTAGCTAGCTAATTAGTTAGTTATGCTGCGTCGTAAGGTTAAGTAAGTGATGACATCTCCCGCAATTCCAGAGGTATCACAGTAAAACTACTTAAAATCATCAAATGTATTCACAAATAACTATCGATGACAAAACGAAAGATGAATCTTGAGTTGCTTACCCTTGTCTAAAAACTTTTTTCGTTTCTAGTTCGGGATGTTTCCGGTCTCCAAACTACGACAAAGATGATGAGACAAACACAGTTGGGATTTTGCGTTTGCAGCGAAATCGAATGTGGTTTCACAGCAGGTTATCCCTCTCAATAAATGATTATTCCATTAGAGGTGACATCAAGGAAATATCACTATTTATCAATCAATCAAGATCATTTGAAAAAAATGTCATTTTAACATTCATTGATCAGAAAAGACAACCACCTCAAGCATATAATCATTGCATCCACAATCCATTGTGTGTTCTCTAGGGTCAGTGAAGATATCACAGTGACGGTGCCAAGGGGCACATCTCAAATGACACCCCACTCAAATATGAACTTTTCCGCATACTGTACTGTAGCTCTAGTAAAATAGTACTATATTTGGGAATAGCCAAAGAGAGATTACTCTGGTTAGTTATGATACTTTCTGGGATATGATTATGTGGAGTAGTGTGGCTTTATATCAACAGGGGCACTGTGGAGGCAGGGGTCGATTCATTTTCTATTTTTCTCTCTGTGTTGTTGGGAAGGGCCTGTAAGTAAGCATTTCACTGTTGTTTACGAAGCGTTTGTAAAATGTTATTTGATTTGTTTGTTTTTCTGACTGACTGACTACTGTAGGTATAATAATGCACACACAGATACAGCAGGAGTCCTCACTCTCTCCCTCCCTCCCACACATCACTGTGAAGCCCACAGAGCCAAGAAACGTCTGAGCTGGAGACTGGAGACACAATACATAACACAGCCGTGGCCCTCATCAAGAATCATATCAACCTACTGTAATTGGAGGGAGTTAGGGCCCTGAGTTTCCCCCCACCGTTTCATATGATGACATGAGCAGGAAAACTCTAGACCGTAGTTATGAGCATCATGAGTATCAGGACCACACAAATGTTCTCTATAGGTTACATTACATACATTAGGTCAAGGTGAATGATGCATTTGGTCTTGAGTATTGCAATGTAAATACCATAAATACAATTGAAAAAATCAAATTCTATGGTACCCATATCTGTAACCACAAAGCCCAACAGCAGGCTTTTTGCAATGAAAATCTCAGCGTTGGGCTTTGAAGACCACGATAAATCCATTGGCCAATTGGATCATTTACAGCATTAGTGAGGAGAAGCCTTTTAAAAGGTTTATTTTGAATTTTTTTCTGCTGATACAACATGATAAATGTAAGGATGGGATGAACATCAAGGAGGCTAATTCACTATCCTGAGGCTACCATGCATCCAAAAAAGTATCTGTGTGTGTGTGTACATGTGTGTTTGTATTAGATTGACATTCAACACACAACAGCTTATAATTAAATAAGTACACAGATAAGGTGATATCTCAAAGTATTGGGAGGGCAAAGTGAGATTCTGCAGAGATAAGTGTATGTGTGTGTGTGTGTTTGTGTTTGTGCGTGTGGGGGCTGTACCCGAGGTACTGTAAAAGTGAAATGTTAATATCATAGTGAGTGTGTTTCTCTCTGCTGAGCTGATTGGGGAAGACTAAGGCAGAGTGTCACGTGTTGTACCGGAGGGTCTGAAGGGTGCGGAGGTCACACCCATTTACACTCCGGGGAAATCGACTGATGATAGGAAGAAAGAACACTTGTGAGTGTTTCAGAGTGTGTTAAGAGATCACTTTTTATAAATACACGCAATTAGTCCACTTCAACCTCGCTCTTGTTTCCTCAATGAAATATCGAGGTCGTCGTGTATTAAATAGGCCACACATTTCCTGCAAGACCACGATAACTGTGACAATAGAATTCAAGTAATAATTCTTGGAATTAGTAGAGTTGCTTTATCCATAATTGAACAGGGCGTCCCGCTCTTAATGTTTGGTTAGAACACAAGACTATTCTTGGTAAGCAGCTCAGCAGCACCTGCCCCACCACAGCAGCAGTTCCCTGGTGTGCTGTTTCCACGAGGCAGAGAAGACTAGATCACCCGTGATTACTTCTTCTCCGAAACCCAATCAGAGCTCATGAATGGTGTCGATGTTTTCATTACCCCTTGTAGGTCACAGGGCTCAATGAATGAGCTCCCACATAAAGAGAGAGAGAGAGAGAAGGAAGGAGAGGGAGAGAGTGGTGAAGGAGACTGAGGACGGAGAGAGAGAGTGAAGGAGAAAGAGACAAAGAACTAGAATATATACAGAGAGAGGGAAAAAAGAGAGAGGGAAAGAGTGAGGTTCATCTGAATTATGCAGTCCGGGCCGCATCGCGTGTTCGTCATTCTTAGATGTGCAATAAGATGTGGCAAGATTACTTTGCAACAACATTCTGAGGAAACATGGCCACCCTAACGGAACCACTACCATCCAGTATCCATTGTTGGGGAGAAATAAAGTACATGTAGTTCAACTAGTAATTTAACTACATTTTTAAATGTTTTCCGTAGTTAATTACTTTTTGCCATGTAGTGGTGTGGCTACAGTGAATTTGGAAAGTATTCAGACCCCTTGACTTTTTTCACATTTTGTTATGTTACAGCCTTATTGTAAAATTGATTAAATAGTTATTTTCCTCATCAATCTACACACAATACCCCACAGTGACAAAGCAAAAACAGTACAAATGTTTAAAAAAAATCAACAACTGAAATATCACATTTAGATAATTATTCAGACCCTTTACTCAGTACTTTGTTGAAGCACATTTGGCAGCAATTACAGCCTCGAGTCTTCTTGAGTTGAACGCTACAAACATGGCACACCTGTATTTGGGGAGTTTCTCCCATTCCTCTTTGCAGATCCTCTCAAGGCTCTGTCAGGTTGGATGGGGAGCGTTGCTATACAGCTATTTTCAGGTCTCTCCAGAGTTTTTAGGTTGGGTTCAAGTCGGGCTCTGGCCCGGCCACTGAAGGACGTGACAAATTCAGTGACTTGTTCCGAAGCCACTCCTGCATTGTCTTGGCAGTGTGCTTAGGGTCGTTGTCCTGTTGGAAGGTGAACCTTCACCCCAATCTGAGGTCCTGAGTGCTCTGGAGCAGGTTTTCATCAAGGATGTCTCTGTACTTTGCTCCGTTCATCTTTGCCTCGACCTGACTAGTCTCCCAGTCCTTGCTGCTGAAAAACATCCCTACAATAGGATGCTGCCACTAACATTCTTCACCGTAAGGATGATGCCAGGTTTCGTCCAGACATGACGCTTGGCATTCAGGCCAAATAGTTCAATCTTGGTTTCATCATACCAGATAATCTTGTTTCTTGTTTAGGTGCGTTTTGGCAAACTCGAAGTGGGCTATCATGTGCCTTTTTCTGAGGAGTGGCTTCTGGCCACTCTACCATAAAGGCCTGTTTGGTGGAGTGCTGCAGAGACGGTTGTCCTTCTAGAAAGTTCTCCCATCTCCACAGAGGAACTCTAGAGCTCTGTCAGAGTGACCGTTGAGTTCTTGGTTACCTCCCTGATTAATGGAAACAGGATGCACCTGAGCTCAATTTCAAGTTTCATTGCAAAGGGTCTGAATACTTATGTAAAGAAGGTATTTCTGTTTCTTATTTTCAATACATTTGTATACATTTCTTTTAACCTTTTTTTCACCTTGTTATTATGGGGTATTGTTTGTAGATTGCTGAGGATTTTTTTTATTTACTCCATTTGAAAATAAGTGTCACGTTCTGACCTTTATTTCCTTTGTTTGTCTTTATTTAGTATGGTCAGGGCGTGAGTTGGGGTGGACAGTCTATGTTTGTTTTTCTATGTTTGGTTTCTGTGTCAGTCAAGTATGGTTCTCAATCAGAGGCAGGTGTCGTTAGTTGTCTCTGATTGAGAATCATACTTAGGTAGCCTGGGTTTCACTGTTGGTTTGTGGGTGTTTGTTTCCGTGTGTGTGTTTGTCGCCACACGGTACTGTTTAGTTTTTTTTGTAGATTTCACGTTATCGTTTATTGTTTTTGTTCGAGCGTTCATTTGTCTTGATTAAAAACATTATGGACACTTACCACGCTGCATCTTGGTCCGATCCTTACTTGCCATTACAATAAGGCTGTACCGTAACAAAATGTGGAAAAAGTCAAGGGGTCTGAATACTTTCCGAAGGCACTTTAACTACTGGAACTATACACTACTTGTTTTGCAAAAATACAATAAAATATGGGTGAAGTATGCAATATGTAATTTTCCTGCCTAATTCTCACTTGCAACATTGGTTTTGTGTTTAATCAGATCAATTATACATTCTGTTAACAAAGTGTGCTCTTGCAATTTATAGTCTGACATTTCAGATTTACAAATGACATTTTTTTCACAAAGTAGTTGGGATGTGGTGAACTACTTTTTCAAATTGACTTTAGTTCAGTAAAACATATTTTTCTCAGGGGTAGCTTTAATGTAGCTTATCTTCTTCCAGTGTGAAATAATTGGTAGCTTGGTAAACTATCTTTTCAGAGTAGCTTCCCCAACACTGCCAGTATCCACACTCTTCTGCTCTCTGCATACTGTAGAACTGAGGCAATCCCTTTCTTAAGTCCTCAGTGATTTTAGTTTCCATTAAAAATGCAGTGCTGTGTCCTTGTGGTGAGGTGTGGCGGTGAGAGTGTGTTTTATCGGCTTGTTGTCCGGTAGTTGGTTTGACTGTTTGGATAACCCTGGCCAAGTCCACTCAGACGGTGAGAGACACAGATCTGAGGCCTCCAGCTGAGTGACCTAAATTGCTGATCTTTATCTTTGTTCACTGTGCCTCGCCAGGTCTGTGGTCTGGGTCGCTTTGCTTACCTAGCAACAGCCATTGCTTCATTATTCTCCCCAGGCAGCCTCTACCAACTCCCCTTCCACTTACTTCAAATGCCCATCTTCCACTTCACCTCACATTACCTAGGCCTACATAGAATCCTTCCTCTGCCTAAACAACCCACACCGTATTATTACCTACCTAAAGCCATCCACCCCTATGCACCACATGATCCAGGTTTATTTAGAGATAGCAGGCTGGATAGCAAGCTGCTACCTTGCATACCTATCACCTCACCCTATCTAACCCCCTTCAACCCACCAAGCCCAACTACCCCCCCTCCTCCACCCACGTTGCCCACCTACTCTATACCCCCCACATTCCACCGCCAGGTGAACCCTGCCTGGCACGGCAGCAGGCATAGACATGTGTAGAAGGTATACTCCTCACCTCATATTTGGTCAGGTGACAGGCTTTATAAAGCTCACCCTTCATACTCTCTAACTGTATGAGACATACGGTGAGAGCCTGCAGGAGGAGAGGCCTGTTCAATCACAGTTTCATCTTCACAGAAATCAATGTGATGGACTGGGAGTGCCGCCCAAAGTGAATGTTTGGAGAGGCAGGCACATCAGAGCCTAAATCAAAAGCTGTCACATTCAGTGTATCTGTCAAGCAAAGTGAATTTCGGAAAGGCTATGATGACAAAAAAAAATGGAATGAGCCCGAATTCTGCGAAAATATTAATCATTTTCTTTCCCCCAGAAGTACTGATATTCAAAGGGGTGGAACAATATTCTATGGCAGTGGCAGGGTGAGTCTCAGTCACTGTTATAACACAGCAAAAATAAATCCTCTGTTGATTAACACTCAACGGAATATAAATCCACTGCTCACTGTCACGTCGTGCTCAAAAGTCATCTATCTCGACGGGACAGGGACGATGCTTCATCGGCCAAACATCTTGTCAACTCACAGGGATCAATTCAAACAGCCATTACACTCTTTATCCCTGTCAGCCATTCACGGGCGTGACACCAAGAGGGAGAGACACACAGGAAATGTTAATAATTTCCTGTGTGTAGGGGAAGAGTGGTATGTAATCTGTTTAATTGACTTCCATAAGATGTTTTATTGGAAAGGAGATAAACAGAAATATACATTTGCATAGGGGAAATGTGATATTCAGCACCACCTATCCATGGGAAGCCTGCATATTTTCAATCCAATACCTCCAATAACTGTATTTCTATTCATATTCTAGTCATGATATATAGAAACAGCAATATCACATTTCTTCATCTGATATTTACTTTGAGCCTTTTCAGCTACAAAAATAACCTTTCGTGCCTTGGTTGACAAGGGAGGAGATATGAACAGTGTGCGAAAGAAAGACAGACTCATATGTAATCTAAAGCATAGATACATTTACTCTCATAAATGTGAACCTTCAATATAATTACCCGTTGAGGGAATTCATACATTACCAACCTAATTTTCTCCTTTCTCTGGCACAGCCATGTAGAACAACGATTACTTTTCAATAATCCAACCTGTTCGGTATCACTGAGCTGAGACAATAAAAGTGGATTTCATTAATTGATCTGACGGGGAGAAGATTACAACTCAAAACAAATCTGTTTGTGTAGCTGTGACTGAGAAATTGGAACAGTACCTACAGATGTAGGATTTTAATTTGATCACTCTTTTGTTGCTGAAAATTTTCCTGTACAGCAGGAAATGCAAACTTTTATAATGCATTTGAGTTTTCTAAAGGCTTCTGCAGTTTGTCATTTCCACTTTAAAATGTCAGACTTTAGTTGCCCTAATAAAAAAAAAAATAAAAAAATGTAATTACAATTTCCTGTTGCTGCAGGATTCTTTTTTTTGCTGTAGCAAACTGGCTCAAATGAACATCCTACATCTGTAGACCGCAACAGAATGAACAGAGCCATGAACAACACCAATGATCATTACACATACCATACACTGTTTCACACTCTCTCTCGCTCTCTCTCTCTCAAACACACACACACACACACACACACACACACACACACACACACACACACACACACACACACACACACACACACACACACACACACACACACACACACACACACACACACACACACACACACACACACACACACACAGAGAGAGAGAGATCCAGTTGCTCTTGCCTCCCCTGCGACAGATAGGATATAGTCAAAGACTAGGTCACCAGATATCCCACTCTGCTTCCTGCTCTCTCTCTCTCCAACACTGTAGGGTGGACCTGTAGAGAAAATATAATGCCAAAGACTGGTTCTGAATTCAGGGCTGTCTTGCTGTGCTCTCTCAGGTTCAACAAATCAGCATCCGCTCACATGCCAGAAACCCATTGGTCCATATCTATATGAAAGGGAGAAATAGAGAAAAAAATATGATGCACTCCTCCATCATATACTTTGTGTATTCAACCAACAAGGCAAGCAGAGTTATGACAGACAAACTCAGTACTTCAGACCATAGAAATATAAATATTATCTATACCATGTTTGTCATTGACTCGGGGTGGCAGGTAGCCTAGTGGTTAGAGTTTTGGACTAGCAACCGAAAGGTTTCAAGATTGAATGCCCGAGCTGACGAGGTAAAAAATCGTTCTGCCGCTGAACAAGGCCGTTAACCCACTGTTCCTGGCCGTCATTGAAAATAAGAATTTGATCTCAACTGACTTGCCTAGTTAGATAAAAAAAATAAAAAAAACTGAGGTCATGAATTCCAAGATAATTATTCCAAATGTACACTATTGTTAAAATGTTTGGGGTCACTTCGAAATGTCCTTGTTTTTAAAAGAATAGCACATTTGTGGTCCATTACAATAACATCAAATTGATCAGAAATACAGTGTAGACAGATTTATTTTAATGGAATATCTACATAGGCTTGCAGAGGCCCATTATCAGCAACCATCACTCCTGTGTTCCAATGGCACGTTGTGTTAGCTAATCAAAGTGTATCATTTTAAAAGGCTAATTGATCGTTAGAAAACCCTTTAGCAATTAAGTTAGCACAGCTGAAAATTGTTGTTCTGATTATAGAAGCAATACAATTGGTCTTCTTTAGACTAGTTGAGAATCTAGAGCATTAGCATGTGTGGGTTCGATTACAGGCTCAAAATGGCCAGAAACTATAGAAATATATTTCTTCTGAAATTCGTCAGTCTATTTCAGGTCTCTCCAGAGTTTTTAGGTATATCATTATGTCCCTTTACCAGTAAAACATAATCAAAACGTATTTATTTCACTTACTTACTTACTGTGCTGTTTCGTTGTTCATTTGTTCAGTCATTTCTTTCTCAACCAGGATTTCTATGGAATGCATTTTGGGTCAAAATAGATACACAAATTATTTGCGTGTCAAATAACACGACATATTCTGTTTCAGTAGCTATAGTTAGCTAGCAGCTAACTATATATCTAGGTGTCATCTAAAATAACCCTAATTGATAAGACAGTTCCCCATATATCACCCACCACTGCAACCTGTATGCTCTCGTCGGCTGGCCCTCGCAACATATTCGTTGCCAGACCCACTGGCTCCAGGTCATCTATAAGTCTTTGCTAGGTAAAGCTCCACCTTATCTCAGCTCACTGGTCACCATAACAACACCCACCCGTAGCACGCGCTCCAGCAGGTATATCTCACTGGTCATCCCCGAAGCCAAAACTTACTTTGGCCGCCTTTCCTTCCACTTCTCTGCTGCAAATGACTGGAATGAATTGCAAGAATCGCTGAAGTCTGAGACTTATATCTCCCTCACTAACTTTAAGCATCAGCTGAGCAGTTTACCGATCGCTGCAGCTGTACACAGCCCATCTGTAAATAGCCCATCCAACTACCCACCTCACCCCCATATTGTTTTTCTTTACTTTTTTGCTCTTTTGCACACCAGTATTTCTACTTGCACATCATCTGCATATCTATCACTCCAGTGTTAATTTGCTAAATTGTAATTACTTCGCTACTATGGACTATTTATTGCCTTACCTCCTTACCCCATTTGCACAAACTGAATATAGACTTTTTCTATTGTGTTACTGACTGTACGTTTGTTTATTCCTTGTGTAACGCTGTGGTGTTGTTTGTGTCGCACTGCTTTGCTTTATTTGGGCCAGGTCGCAGTTGTAAATGAGAACTTGTTCTCAACTGGCCTACCTGGTTAAATAAAGGTGAAATAAAAAATAAAAATAAAAAAGTTGATTATTGGTGGTCGGACCCACCTATGTGAAGCTAGCCACAATAAGGATTAGCCACAATAGTGGACTTTGCGGTTAACCTTCAAAATAAAAGTATGGCATAATTATCTTTGTATTAATTTACGTCACTGTCAATTACCTACCTTTATTTTGAAAGCAAACCGCAAATTCCACAATTGTGCCAAAATACTTATTGTGGCTAGCTTCACAACACATAACCCGTTTTCCGGTCGAAGCTACCTGGCTGCTTATAACGTTAGCTTTGGGCAACAGGGTTAAGTAGCTGGCTAGCTATTTATTTTCATGAACTGAAGTTCAATTTCAATAGGCGAACAGCAAGTGGCAACCTAGGTAATACTTACAATGATTCCTAAATCATTGCTAAGAATAATGAAAAGGACTGCAGTTTCTACTGGTCATTGTTTTCAGGCTGGTTGCATTGGTGCTAGCTAGGTACCAAGCATGAGCACACGCTTCACTTCTTGAACATGAAAAAGGGTTAAAAGTGGGATGCAGTATTTTTTTTTTTCTAAAATAAAAATAATTTGAGCTCTGATTACGTAGGGCAGCGTCGCCTTTTTAGAAGCGTCTTTTCCCAGGCATAGTTTAGAGCGGCACTCATCCTCTAGCCCCTACAGACAGCACGGAGGCAGTTGGCGTCCACAGTCTCAAATGTGGGAGAGGGGGGAGAAGGCGAGACCATCGATTCGTGTCACACAGGATAATTTATTTTTTATGTTATTATTTAAATATTTTTGGTTTAAACACTGTTTTTTTATGGGGTAGATCAGCTTTAATATTGAGGATAGATTGTAGCATCCATCAATGTAATGGTCTGCATCATTTCCAATCCCCAGTTTATTTTTGGGCTAAATACGAAGTTTCGCCATCGGTAGGGCCAGATGCCCCACATGTCGTTGAGGAACCGGTAGAACAATGAGGGCCGCAGGGAGCACAGAGGGAACACTGTAGTCTCCCACGGTTGCGCATGGCCATTCCCTTGATCTCCAGGTAGGTGTCACTGTTGTACTGGAAGTCGTTTTGGGTGAGCAACAGCTCCAACAACTGCAGGAGCTGCTCGGTCGGCCTGCCTGAGGGTACCGCTCGAGGAACCGTGGTGAGGCCCGTTTTGACTTTGATGTTGGTGTAGAGCCTGTCTGCTTTCATCGTAAAAAGCAGGTCTTTCTTGCTCAGCTTTGCGGCTCTGACCTTGTCCAGGAAATCGGCCATGTCCCTGATGTAGCTGTTGTGCCGCGTCGCCATCAATCCACTCCGACGCTCCTTTGGTCTCGCTGCCGTGGTCGGACACGATTGGTCTGCCCGGCGGCCAGATCCTTGTGGATCTTGGGCAGGAGGTAGAAGCTCCTGGCTTTGTGCATAGTCCTGCCCGCTAGGTACTCACGTTGCTCCGGCCGCAGAGTCCCGTCCGCCACCAGCCTGTCGGTAGCCTGCACTCTCTCTCTCTTCCCGCTGCTCCCACGGGTGTTCCCGTTGCTCCTTTGGCTGTCGAAGTAGGCGATGACTTTGATCCGCCTGTGGTAATCCGCGTCCTCGAGAGGAGTCGGATGCGGACATCCTTGCCCGTGTCATGTGGGCATGAACGAGAGGCCTAGTCAGAGCAGGGAGAGCTGGGGCTGTGGGCATGAAGAGGTGGGATACGACCACTACCTCCGTGCCGGTTCGCCCTGTGTTTGGGCTGGGAATTGGCAGGTGTGGTGGGATTCGGTTCCACTTGGTCGTAGCCGTTGTAGTTGTCGTCATGGGGAGCCAGTGGTGTGGTAGAGGGGGGACCCTTCGCATCGGTTTCCACTGGGTTTTAGGTAAGTCGCCGGCAGGAGTGCACCCGGCCAGGGAGGCCTGCAGCTGCTGCGGGGCCATCCAGAGGGGCACACTACCCCTGGTTTGAGCAAGAGAGAAACCCGTCTAGTTTAGGGTGCAGCTGATCATGTCTTTGAGGACATCCAAGTTAATCTTCTTGTGAGGCGCCATCTCCGGTTCGTAGTTGATATTGGACACAAAGATGGCTGCGTTGGGGAAGGCCGGAGTAGCCGCGCTGAGCAGGAGGTTGAGGCCCTTGTGGAAGGCGTTGCAGGCTCCGCAGTTTTGAGGCCAAAGGAGAGGATGGCCTTTAAAATAAAAATTAAAGTATTTTATCCTTTATTTTACCAGGTAAGTTGACTTAGAACACGTTCTCATTTGCAGCAACGACCTAGAGAATAGTTACAGGGGAGAGGAGGGGGATGAATGAGCTAATTATAAACTGGGGATTATTAGGTGACCGTGATAGTTTGACGGCCAGATTGGGAATTTAGCCAGGACACCGGGGTTAACACCCCTACTCTTACAATAAGTGCCATGGGATCTTTAATGACCTCAGAAGGTCAGGACACCCATTTAACGTCCCATCCGAAAGACGGCACCCTACACAGGGCATTGTCCCCAATCACTGCCCTGGGGCATTGGGATGTTATTATTATTATTTATTTTTTAGACCGGAGGAAAGAGTGCCTCCTACTGGCCCTCCAACACCACTTCCAGCAGCATCTGGTCTCCCATCCAGGAACTGACCAGGACCAACACTGCTTATCTTCAGAAGCAAGCCAGCAGTGGCATGCAGGGTGGTATGCTGCTGGCTGCTTGGCCACTTCCGAGCAGCCCTCAGGCAGCAGGTCGTTGGACGACGTGGCAGAGGCAGGCACCGAGGTAGGCTCCTATTTGTACCAAGTTGGAGCGGATCTGTGGCAGGTGGGTAATGTTGGAGTCACCGAGGATGAGGATGGGTCGACGGGATTGCTTTCATTGATAGCCAGAGGAGGTTGGCCAACCGTTAGGTGGATGTTGATTTCCTCCAGGTGGTGATGTGCCCTGATGAGTTTCGTCAGCGTCTTCGCCGTAGTCTTGACACTGGAATGGAGGAAGACTGCCAATGTCAGTTTGCTCGTCGATATCCTCCGCTGTCGCTGACTCCTGTGAGGTGTCGAGTGCCATTCCCAGTGCCATCGGTGTTTCGCTGAAGGGAGGGAGTGAGGGAAGGGGAAGCCCCAAAGTGTTGGGAGTGCGGTCTGGTGGTCACCGGGTGTGTGTCGGGGGCTTTGCCTCCGCACTGTCCCTGGTAGCCCGGCGCTGGGAAGAGGGGAGGGTAGGGGAAACCCCAGAGGGTTGGGGGTGTGCTCTGCTGGGCCCCAGGTGTGTGTCATGGGCTTTCGCCTCTGCACTGTCCCTGGTGGCCCGGCACTGGGAAGGGGGAGGGAAAGGGAGTCCGGGGTGGCCAAGGTTGTTACCTAAGTGTGCTCCGTCCGTTGGTCCCTCATGTTGGTCGGTGTTGCCTCGGCCTCTGTGTGCTGTTGCTGCCATTGTACTCCCTCACCACTTCGTGCTGTCGAGTGCCTGCTTGGGATCTGTCCCTGTAGTGCCGGATCAGTTATCTGTCACTGTGTTGTCAAGTCGACAATTCCCTCGACGGATACATGTCACCCTGTTGCCTGAACGTCAAGCCCTGTCCAGTTGTTTGTAGTGCGGTTCCAGCATTCCTTGGGATCCCACGTCGTATCTCGCCGATCCGGTGCTCCGTACTGATGCAATGCAGCCAACCAGTTCGGTTCCTCGTTGCTCCTTTGCCTGTGCCTCCGCTCGTGCCCTGTGGGGCCTCCTTTCTGTTGCTCCCTATCTGTAATCCTCTGGTTGTCTTCCGTTGTGATGAGTCCGTGTGGGTTCCGACGATCAAGCATTTGGGGTGGAGGAGTCAGTAGGAGGCGTAGTAGGGTGCGTTGCAGTGTCCGGAGTCTTTCCCATAACTGTTACGTCCCTCGTCGCCAGTAGCCAAAAAGAGACTTTTCCAACACCCGGGTGGAACCCTCCTGCCTTACCTGGTTCCACCTCCCTCGAGGTCTGGGGGAGTCCGTTCTGTAGCTGCTGGTCGATTCTGTAGATCCGTCCCTGTAGTAGTCTGGTCAATGACCTGTAGAGTAAGGTGTGCTGGTTACATAGGGCTGGTGGGCAGGACTTACGTTGTCAGGCCATCATCCGATTGGTCCGTTGTTGTGTAGTTGCTCTAGCCTAAGGGGGCTTGGCTGATTCCTTGAAACAGGTTGGTGCTCCCTCATCGTCACCTGTTTGGGGAGGACAGGGTTTCTGGGGAACAGGTGAGGGTGCAGGGGCATGGGCGATTCATTGAGGGCTCCTCCTGTATTTGTTTTGGATCCGACTTGTGTAGTTCTGTAGCGACTGGTCTAAGGAGTGTGGGAGGCTGTTGTGTCCCTCTGTGGGTTGAATAGGATATTCAATAGTTTTTTGTGAGGCGTCCTGTGACCCCGTGTTCCACCGGTCCCTCATGTGCCTTGACGTACGTTTGCTGAACAGTTTCTCTCACGTTGTTATGAACGGCTGCTCCCTCGCTGTTTTTTTTTCACCACCTGCTAGCCACTGTTGTCGTGCTTCTTGTTGTGTGTTAATTGTTGAGTGGTCCCCCTGTGTTCATGTTGTGTGTTATATTTCTCTCATTCTGTGGTGCCTGGCCTGCAACCTCATGTACCGGAGGAACCCATGTGCCTGTTGGGGCTCCCTCGCTGGTGACGGAAATTGATCGCTGGTGTTGCTTTTGATTTTGGGTTCCGGTTTGTAGTATCATGAACACCGTCTTCAACTCCTTGTTGTTTTTGTCATGTGTGGTGTTCTGAT
Organism: Oncorhynchus mykiss; assembly: GCF_057628025.1. NCBI lineage: Eukaryota > Metazoa > Chordata > Actinopteri > Salmoniformes > Salmonidae > Oncorhynchus > Oncorhynchus mykiss. The sequence goes on from NC_143036.1 coordinate 52,980,903, forward strand.
GTTTTCTGTGTTGGTTCCCATGGTGGTTGTTCTTCCGTCGAAGTTAGTAAAAGGGTGTTGCTTAATATAACCAAGGTTTGGTCTTGAATACAAACATCTAATGGGTTCAGGGTTGTTTATATGAGTGACACATGTAGTGGACTACTAGCTGAACCAGCAAGGATGAGGAGGAAATATATTGCCTTTTGGTTATCAGTGGAGTGAAGAGAAGTGGACCCACCAGAAAAGTCTCCAAGGCAGGATACCCAGAAGGTATGAAACAAGGATTATGAAATTGCTAATTAAACATCATAGCAGTTATGGCCCATAGCCTTTACCCTGCATTCATAAACAGGCAGGCACTACTACTTTGTAGCTCAGCCCCCTCAACACCTCCCCTACAGTAATATAGCTGAAATATGATTGGTCTCAACTGAACATTTTGGTGTCAACAACCCTGTTTCTGTTGTTGCTTCAGGGTCTTTGCTAGTTGCAATGTGGTTTCAGAAGCATGTTTAGGACAGACGTTTGAAAATGGCCATCAAATGATTGGGGATAATGTAGATCCACTAGCTGATCAGGTGTGGATGCAACAAGGGGTCTGGGGGGCCCGGAGGTCCACTGAAGCCAGACTGTTCCTGTCACGACTTCTGCCGAAGTTGGTGCCCCTCCTTGTTCGGGCGGCGTTCAACGCTTGTCGTCACTGGCTTTCTAACTTCCACCGATCCATGTTTCTGTTTTCCATTTGTTATGTCTTGAGTGTACACACCTGGTTCCCATTTAACCCTCTGGTTCCCATTCTGTTTTGTGATTGATTGTTCCTGGTTTATGTTAGTCTTTTGTGTTAGGGTTTGTGATCCCTGCGTGGATTTAATTTTTCAGATTATTTTCCCAGAGTAAAGTTAGTTATTTTTACTCAGTTCAGTGTCCTGCGTCTGACTCCGTTCTCACCTCTGCACAACTAACACTTGACTGTTCCTCAACACGTCTGGAGGGTGTAATTTAATTTAATCTGAAGATTTAACCATAAGGTAGAATGAGACAAAGATCATTCATTTACACCCACTCATTTCACATTTGAAGTCTCCTGCCTTTGCCAGTATGTCTTCCAGCTGTTTCTTTCCAAAAGATGACAGTTGCTTGATGGTTAACTCATGCCCCAGACATCTAATGACGATGGTCCCCTCCTCGTGGGTGAGGGTGCTGACTTTCTGCTGCAGGTTGCCGTTCTCTGACTGCAGTAGACTTGTCTCCTTGGACTCAAAGCTGCAGTAGATTGGCAAAGGCACAGTCAAGATCGGATAATGGCGGATGGAAGACACCCCTCCTGTTCAGCCTGTGCATTAATGATCTGCCTTCTGTCTGTACTGGGTCTGAAGTTCAAATGTATGCAGATGATACATTGATGTATGTGCATGCAAAGAGCAAACAACAAGCTGCACAAGAACTCACTACTGTGATGGTCCAGGTTACAAAGTGGCTCAGTGACTCGTGTTTGCATCTCAATGTGAAAAAAACTGTTTGCTTGTTCTTCACAAAGAGGGCAATAGATGCTACTGAGCCAGATGTCTATGTGTCAGGGGAGGAGCTCCAGGTGGTATCTGATTTTAAGTACCTTGGCATCATACTTGATTCCAACCTCTCTTATAAAAAGCATGTGAAAAAGATCATTCAGATAACCAAATTCAACCTAGCTAATTACCGATTTATACGAAATTGTTTGACTACAGAGGTAGCAAAACTGTACTTCAAATCTATGATACTCCCCCACTTAACATACTGCTTGACTGTACAAGCTTGCTGTACAACATTAAAACATATTCAGTCTGTCTACAAACAGGCTCTCAAAGTGCTTGATAGGAAGCCCAATAGCCATCATTACTGTTACATCCTCAGAAAGCATGAGTTCCTGAGTTGGGAAAATCTTGTGCAATACCCCAACGCATGTCTTGTATTCAAGATCTGAAATGGCCTGGCTCCCCCTCCACTCAGTATATTTGTTGAACAGAAAACCCAAACATATGGCAGAAGATCCACAATGTCTGCCATGAGAGGTGACTGTATAGTTCCCTTAAGGAAAAGCACCTCTAGTAAATACGCTTTCTCTGTGAGAGCTTCCCATGTCTTGAATACACTGCAATCGGACACACATAACAGCACCACCTATCACACTTTCACAAAATGTATGAATACATGAATAAAGGTCAATCAGATTTGTGAACATGGTCCCTAGCTGTGTGTTGCCGTCTTCCATGTTGTCTGTTGTCTGTAGCTTGTGAGGTGTGGAAACACTTTGTTGCTTTTATGAATTTTGTCTTGCTGCTTTTTGTTTTATGTTGCTCTGTCTGTGTGCTACATCTTGTTTGTCCTATGTTGCTCTGTCTGTATGCTATGTCTTGCTTGTCCTATTTTGCTCTGCGTATGCTCACTGCTCAATGATTGTCTATGTTGTAATTGTTTTTAATAACCTGCCCAGGGACTGTGGTTGAAAATTGGCCGGCTGGCTAAAACTGGCTGTCACGCCCTGACCGTAGAGAGCTTTTTATGTCTCTATTTTTGGGTTGGTCAGGGTGTGATTTGGGTGGACATTCTATGTTCTTTTTCTATGTGTTTTTATTTCTTTGTTTTGGCAGGGTATGGTTCTCAATCAGGGACAGCTGTCGATCGTTGTCTCTAATTGAGAACCATACTTAGGTAGCTTTTCCCCATAAGGTTTTTGTGGGTAGTTGTTTTCCGTATCAGTGTTTGCACCTTACGGGACTGTTTTGGTTTTGTTTATTCACGTTGTTGTTTTGTCTTTTAGTGTTCAGTCAAATAAATATGAACACCTGCCACGCTGCACCTTGGTCCTCTCCTTCCAACAGCCGTTACACCGGCACTTTTACTTAAACGTTGATTAATGTGCACTGTCCCTGTAAAAATAAAATAAACTCAAACTCAAAAGAGTTTTCACCACATTTATCTAAAGGGGAAGACACAGAGAGCTTGGCATGGATAACATACAGTGCCTTGCGAAAGTATTCGGCCCCCTTGAACTTTGCGACCTTTTGCCACATTTCAGGCTTCAAACATAAAGATATAAAACTGTATTTTTTTGTGAAGAATCAACAACAAGTGGGACACAATCATGAAGTGGAACGACATTTATTGGATATTTCAAACTTTTTTAACAAATCAAAAACTGAAAAATTGGGCGTGCAAAATTATTCAGCCCCCTTAAGTTAATACTTTGTAGCGCCACCTTTTGCTGCGATTACAGCTGTAAGTCGCTTGGGGTATGTCTCTATCAGTTTTGCACATCGAGAGACTGAAATGTTTTCCCATTCCTCCTTGCAAAACAGCTCGAGCTCAGTGAGGTTGGATGGAGAGCATTTGTGAACAGCAGTTTTCAGTTCTTTCCACAGATTCTCGATTGGATTCAGGTCTGGACTTTGACTTGGCCATTCTAACACCTGGATATGTTTATTTTTGAACCATTCCATTGTAGATTTTGCTTTATGTTTTGGATCATTGTCTTGTTGGAAGACAAATCTCCGTCCCAGTCTCAGGTCTTTTGCAGACTCCATCAGGTTTTCTTCCAGAATGGTCCTGTATTTGGCTCCATCCATCTTCCCATCAATTTTAACCATCTTCCCTGTCCCTGCTGAAGAAAAGCAGGCCCAAACCATGATGCTGCCACCACCATGTTTGACAGTGGGGATGGTGTGTTCAGGGTGATGAGCTGTGTTGCTTTTACGCCAAACATAACGTCTTGCATTGTTGCCAAAAAGTTCAATTTTGGTTTCATCTGACCAGAGCACCTTCTTCCACATGTTTGGTGTGTCTCCCAGGTGGCTTGTGGCAAACTTTAAACGACACTTTTTATGGATATCTTTAAGAAATGGCTTTCTTCTTGCCACTCTTCCATAAAGGCCAGATTTGTGCAATATATGACTGATTGTTGTCCTATGGACAGAGTCTCCCACCTCAGCTGTAGATCTCTGCAGTTCATCCAGAGTGATCATGGGCCTCTTGGCTGCATCTCTGATCAGTCTTCTCCTTGTATGAGCTGAAAGTTTAGAGGGACGGCCAGGTCTTGGTAGATTTGCAGTGGTCTGATACTCCTTCCATTTCAATATTATTGCTTGCACAGTGCTCCTTGGGATGTTTAAAGCTTGGAAAATCTTTTTGTATCCAAATCCGGCTTTAAACTTCTTCACAACAGTATCTCGGACCTGCCTGGTGTGTTCCTTGTTCTTCATGATGCTCTCTGCGCTTTTAACGGACCTCTGAGACTATCACAGTGCAGGTGCATTTATACAGAGACTTGATTACACACAGGTGGATTGTATTTATCATCATTAGTCATTTAGGTCAACATTGGATCATTCAGAGATCCTCACTGAACTTCTGGAGAGAGTTTGCTGCACTGAAAGTAAAGGGGCTGAATAATTTTGCACGCCCAATTTTTCAGTTTTTGATTTGTTAAAAAAGTTTGAAATATCCAATAAATGTCGTTCCACTTCATGATTGTGTCCCACTTGTTGTTGATTCTTCACAAAAAAATACAGTTTTATATCTTTATGTTTGAAGCCTGAAATGTGGCAAAAGGTCACAAAGTTCAAGGGGGCCGAATACTTTCGCAAGGCACTGTATATACATACTGTATATAACAAACATAAAATGTTACATACTACATTACAGGTAACACTAAACAACACAATTACATTGTAGTCTTTTGATGCGACTAAATGTATCTGTAATCTATTGATGTGACAATGTATCTGCTGTTTGCTATTGTAAGAAAGGAAATTACTTTAAACATCCTAAATTTATAATTGAAGACGTCTTTAACCGCCGGAACTAGATGTGCTCGGCTCCTCCCACCCTCCTGTGGTTTAGTTGTTACACCTATTAACAAAATAACATGGTGCCGAATGACACTTGACATACTATAAGTATAAGCACCCACCTAATTATTGTTACTATTTTAGGTATTTATGGAAAATGTTCTAAGGAAAACAAACACAGCAACCACATCGTCTGGCTTTTGATCTGTGTTACAATAATACTTCACCTGCAAAGGAAAGGCCAAAAACTCCAGTTGGCATGACAACCTGTTGTGCTCCACTAATGGCCAGGTGCTGCACCTACTTTGTTCTCTATTTTTCTTCAAAATGAGGACAACAGCTTCCACCCCCAGATCATTGATATCAGACAACTTAATAAGAACTTTTATTAAACTACACGAGGAACCAAACGTGACATTTATTTGATAAAAACTAGTAAACTGTACACTTTTTATACTGAAAACAAACGACTAATTACGTTTTCTGTAACACATAAGTCTTCTCTAAACCTATATTAACCTCTTCTCTTCTTTCATACTTCTTATCTTACCCTATATGAGGTTCTCAAACAGTAACACTATATTTAAGCCCACACTTATCAGGCACTAATTTGCAGCTTTTAAGTACGAGCCAATAGCTGCAAGGTTGCTAGTTCAAACAACTGGAGGGTTGCTGAAATCAAATTGAAGTAATACCTAATATTGGTCCAATAAACTACCTATGAAACACTTATAAACTACAAATGAGTGGTTAAATTAGTGTTAGGCTCCCATCCTAATGACTGATACTCTGATCTGGGATTTACATGACTGTGGTCATCAACTCTTCTTTCCCTAATGTCTTCAGTTATCTGTCCTTTATCCCTTGACTCCCCGAGCTGCTCAGACATCTTCTGGAATTTCCTCCTCTCCATCTCACCTAAACTCCCCCACCTGCCACTGAGGGTTGTCAGGTCACCTGAGATGACTATATTGCATACCGATGTCAACAGATGATATTGTCGTGGTGAAAGGGTCATGAGCTATTGGCTTACTTGAACAATACAGGATCACCTTCAAACTGCTCATGCTCACCTACAAAGCACTCACTGGACTGACGCCCTCATACTTTACTTACCTTCTGCACCCCACAAATGGGTCATCCAAATGGACAATGACCCCAAGAATACTGGGTTGGCAGGGTAGCCTAGTGGTTAGAGTGTTGGACTCGTAACCGGAAGCTGAGAGGTACAAATCTGTCGTTCTGCCCCTGAACAGGCAGTTAACCCACTAGGCCGTCATTGAAAATAAGAATTTGTTCTTAACTGACTTGCCTAGTTAAATAAAGGTAAATAATACTTCCAAAGTTGTGGCAAAATGGCTTAAGGACAACAAAGTCAATGTATTGGAGTGGCCTTCATAAAGCCCTGACCTCAAGCCTATATAAAATTTGTGAGCAGAACTTAAAAAGTGTGTGCAAGCAAGGAGGCCTACAAACCTGACTCAGTTACACCAGCTCTGTCAGGAGGAATGGGCCAAAATTCACCCAACTTATTGTGGAAGGTTACCCGAAACGTTTTACCCAAGTTAAACAATTTAAAGGCAATTTACCAAATACTAATTGAGTGTATGTAAACTTCTGACCCACTATCGACTGTGCCCCAAAAGCATGCACAAGCGGCAGAGTCGATATCCGTGCTTATAAATCCAGGGTCGTTACAATATCATTAATTTACAAGTCTAAAGATGGATGTAGAAACTGCTGATTTCCCTTTGAAAAGCTGAATGACATGTAGCTAGCTAATCTGATTAAACATTTCACTTTTTGAATTGTTTTACTTATTAATTTGCGACAAACAGAAGGGAATTGTTGAACATACCTTGAGTGATGGCAGAAGTCATCATGAATGGGAACAGAGAAAGGACATGTAATGTTAGCTACAACGTGATGAGGATAGCTAGCTAATATTTTTCTATCTAGCTACTGTAACTTATTGGAGGGTGATACTAGCTAATTTAGCTAGCTCCGAGACTATGAAAAATGAAAAATAGGGTTCTTGTCACGAATCCTGCCGAAGATGGTGCCTCTTCCTGTTCGGGCGGCGCTCGGCGGTCGTCGTCGCCGGCCTATTAGCTGCCATCGATTCCCTTTTCTTTTGTTTCTGTTAATTTGGTCTATTGGTTACACCTGTTTTGAGTTAGTCTTGTTTGTAGGCTATTTAAGGGCACTAGGCCCACTGGGTATTGTGCGGGCTTGTTCTCTGTTATTTGGTGTTGGTGTATTTAGTGTGATCTATATTTTTCCCGACTGTTTTAGTCCTGTGTATTTTGGACGGGTTATTTAATGCGCCCTTGTGTTTTGCATGTCCGTGTCTCCGCTGTCTTTGGAATAAAATATCCAGGTACGGAATTACCTGCTCTCTGCGCTTGACTCCACTCACCATTCATAGAAGTCGTAACAGTTCTAGACAGCTCACCAAGTTATAATTCAAGCATGCTTTTATAATAATCATGATAGATAAGAGACTATACTTGGCAATTACATAATTAGCGTTATGTTGAAGAACTTTTCTTACCTGTAAATATTACATGGTGCACTCCCAATCAAAAGCTCAAAGACAATTTCCTGCGAAACCCAGGAATTTTACACTAAAAACTCCACGGAAATGTTTTTGGGTTTGGCTTCTATGGTGAACATAAGCACTCAGTTAAAATCACCATTGAAAGGGTTGCATATCGCACAGTTCATGTGTGGTTCTGAATCACTATTCAAAGGTAACAAGTACCACATTCACCATATGAATGGTGTGATTGGTAAGACGATTTCCACCTTTTAAACTTCATTGGGATCGGTGTCGCTTCCATGGGATGGTTGAGCTAACGTAGGCTAATGCGATTAGCATGAGGTTGTAAGTAACAAGAACATTTCCCAGGACATAGACATATCTGATATTGGCAGAAAGCCTACATTTAATTGTTATTTTAACTGCACTGTCCAAGTTGCAGTAGCTATTACAGTGAAAGAATACAATGTCAGTGTTTGAGGAGCTTGCACAATTTTGAACATGAAAAGTTATTCATAAACAATTAGGCACATTTAGGCAGTTTTGATACAACATTTTGAACAGAAATCCAATGGTTCATTGGGTCAGTCTAAAACTTTGCACATACACTGATGCCATCTAGTGGCCAAAATCTAAATTTCACCTGGGCTGGAATAATACATTATGGCATTTCTCTTGCATTTCTAACATGATGGTACAAAATAACGGTTGTTTTTTTCTTTGTATTATAATCTTTTACCAGATCTATTGTGTTATATTCTACTACATTCCTTTCACATTTCCATAAACTTCAAAGTGTTTCCTTTCAAATGGTACCAAGAATATGCATATCCTTGCTTCAAGGCCTGAGCTACAGGCAGTTAGATTTGGGTATGTCATTTTAGGTGGGGGGAAAAAATGGGCTAACGCTTAAGAGGGCTGTAGTCTAAATGGGTGCACTAATCAGGTGTTTTTTTGTCACAACAGTTGAATAAACCTATAAATGAGTGTCAATTCGACACCAAATGTTTTATAATGTTACCTATAATGTTACCTTACCAAATAGCTAACATTTAGCTGCCAGGGTAATTTAGCTAGCTACAGCAGTTAGCTAACATTACCTAGCTAGCTAATAGCTAACTAGCTTGACCATCTACAGTAGCTAGCTAACGTTTGTAAACTAGAATCATAGAACAATGAGGGTTAGTTATATAAATCTTTGCTATATTACTCAAACCAAATATAGGTTATAGTCGAGCTAAGGTCACTCAGCCATTCATTCTATACACCACCACTTTGGCTGACGTGAGTGTTGCTTCATTGGCTAGTTAGATGGCTGGCTAGTAACGTTACATAGATGGCTACCAAAGCCACATGTCTAAACTAGATAACCTAAACCTGCATTCGGTTTGAGAATTCAGTAAAATATGTGAGCCTGGGTAGCTATGATGTTGTTAATTGCGTCAGCTGTCGATTATTTTTTCTAGGCGTGTGTGCCTTGTGTGTACTAGCTACGAAATGTAGAGTCAAATGTAGTGCTCGTCTCATGCATCACTAAATATTGACTTAATAAGTGTAGTGCAGCAAAGCCAGGGAGAAAGCAGGGAATATGTATTTTGGTTGAAGTGATTGTATGTTACCATAGCAAATGTTACAAAGGTAACTGGTGTTCATCTCAATCTCAATCTCCCGCGATATGCAAATGTAACGCACGCAACAGTTTACCTTGGCTCAGTTTTGAGGCTGTCAAAATAGTACATTAGTATGAAAATCAAGATTGTGCGCTGCATTGTTCATTAGGCTACATATTTAGGCTACATATTTATTAGAATGTATTGAAGTTGAACGTTTTATATAGGCTTTGTTAGGGTAGTGCTGACTATTTTAATATGACATTTAATATGAGATGATTAGCAGTGTCTAATTTTCCTTTCAGTAAGGATGCTGGCTGTACGAGTGGAATGCAAAGATGAGAAGAAATACAAACATTTCACAAGGGCCATTGACTTTCAATGACTTCTTGGAAGGAGGTGAGTGATTGCCACGATTGCAGATGTTTATAGAAACCCTAACGGTGAGCTAAATGTAGCTTTGTTTAATGTATTTCAAGTCAAGAAATGTATCCTGCCTACCATGGACTTAAAAGTCTACGATGAATCTGAGACAGAAGTGTTCCAGTATCATCTTTAGAGACCAGACCTCAGTGTGCTACAAATGTGTTTACCCAATGAAACAAATGCGTTTACCCAATGGTTCTGATGGTGAGTTATTTGTCTACTGTACAGCGATGTGATCAATGTATTCATTCATACAATCCCAGCTAGCACAAATGATATGGCCCACATCCGTCCTTAGTCCGGCAGGCCTGATCTATCCCGCTGGCCCAGTTCTGGCATCCGGATCCAGGCGGAGTTCTGGAGTTTGCCGGGATGGTACAGTAAAGGGAGGGGGGGAGGGGGATCACACCCCCCAAAGCCTGCGGGGGGCACCGCTGAAACATTTAAATGCCAAACACGCTTTTGGGAGCAGGGAGTTTGCCAGGTGTCTTAGGTTTGGAGGGATGGAGTCACACGTCACACATTCTGTGACATGTCACAGATCACATTAGGACCCATTAATTGTATGTCTTATCTCAACATCCCATATAGAATTGTAAGTTAATGATTTCTTTACATACTATTTGGGCCTGACATTTAAAGCATGCTAAATTGGGTTTAGTGTAGGACTAACAATCAAATGTAAAGACACATATGTAATTTGGCTGTATTATCCCTGTAGCATTGTTGAGAACAGAGTATACATTTAGTCATGTAATTGGCAGATTAGGTTAACTCTTCTGCAAGCTGCTGCGCGGTTGTTGGTGGTTCCTCAGACTGTCACTGTTACACTGACACAAAGTCGCAACAGAAAAAGGAGAACAGAGGAAGATATTGCAGCCAAAGGTATCCTTTCATTATTTGCTATGATTGTCTTTTTATAATTAAAAACTGTATTGATCTTCCTGAGGTTCTATCGATGTGGTGTTGGGTTGGACTACCGGAGAGTGAGTTAGTATGGTGGGCGAACATTTTACTTTTATTAAAATGACACTGAAAAAACAACAAAATACAAAAACGAACGTAAAGCTACATGCAGTAGCAAACAGCTGGAGGCGGGGCTTTCTCCTACAGAGCTCCATTTTTATGGAATAGTCTGCCTACCCATGTGAGTGACGCAAACTCGGTCTCAACCTTTAAGTCTTTACTGAAGACTCATCTCTTCAGTGGGTCATATGATTGAGTGTAGTCTGGCCCAGGAGTGTGAAGGTGAACGGAAAGGCTCTGGAACAACGAACCGCCCTTGCTGTCTCTGCCTGGCGCCGGTTCCCCTCTTTCCACTGGGATTCTCTGCCTCTAACCCTATTACAGGGGCTGAGTCACTGGCTTACTAGGGCTCTTTCATACCGTCCCTAGGAGCGGTGCGTCACTTGAGTGGGTTGAGTCACTGATGTGATCTTCCTGTCTGGATTGGCGCCCCCTATTGGTTTGTGCCATGGCGGAGATCTTTGTGGGCTATACTAGGCCTTGTCTCAGGATGGTAAGTTGGTGGTTGAAGATATCCCTCTAGTGGTGTGGGGGCTGTGCTTTGGCAAAGTGGGTGGGGCTATATCCTTCCTGTTTGGCCCTGTCCTGGGGTGTCCTCGGATGGGGCCACAGTGTCTCCTGACCCCTCCTGTCTCAGCCTCCAGTATTTATGCTGCAGTAGTTTATGTGTCGGGGGGCTAGGGTCAGTTTGTTATATCTGGAGTACTTCTCCTGTCCTATCCGGTGTCCTGTGTGAATTTAAGTATGCTCTCTCTAATTCTCTCTCTAATTCTCTCTTTCTTTCTCTCTTTCTCTCTTTCTTTCTCTCTCTCGGAGGACCTGAGCCCTAGGACCATACCTCAGGACTACCTGACATGATGACTCCTTGCTGTCCCCTGTCCACCTGGCCGTGCTGCTGCTCCAGTTTCAACTGTTCTGCCTGTGATTATTATTATTTGACAATGCTGATAATTTATGAACATTTGAACATATTGGCCATGTTCTGTTATAATCTCCACCCGGCACAGCCAGAAGAGGACTGGCCACCCCACATAGCCTGGTTCCTCTCTAGGTTTCTTCCTAGGTTTTGGCCTTTCTAGGGAGTTTTTCCTAGCCACCGTGCTTCTACACCTGCATTTCCTGCTGTTTGGGGTTTTAGGCTGTGTTTTTGTACAGCACTTTGAGATATCAGCTGATGTACGAAGGGCTATATAAATGCATTTGATTTGATTTGCAGTGCAGAAAGCAATTACACACAAACAAGACCCCATAATCTAAGGTGGGAAAAAGGGCTGCCTAAGTACGATCCCCAATCAGAGACAACGATAAACAGCTGCCTCTGATTGGGTACCATACTAGGCCAACAAAGAAATAGAAACATAGATTTGCCCACCCAAGTCACACCCTGACCTAACCAAATAGAGAATAAAAAATTATCTCTAAGGTCAGGGCGTGACAATCGTCTTGGAAGATCCTAATGTGATGTAGCCAGGTGTTGGAGCAGGGCTGAAACCAATGCGTGCACAGTAGCTCTCCAGGAGGATGGCTGGCTACTACTGAGCTATTTCTCAATATGTCCTCTTCCATCCTTTTCAAAACAAACTACAGAACAAGGAATTAGGAGAGGAACATTGGGTCTTACTATCAAATGGGATTTGAGAAGGAGGCGAGGAATCAATAAAAACATATTTTGAGAAAGAACCCAGGTGTACTAGGGTCTGTGTCTGTTGTGCTTTTTATTAGATGGTTGAGGACAATCCCCAGAGCAAAGCTGGAGTGAATGAGTATACTCTGACAAAAACTTGACTGACCACACCAGGCGTAATATGATCAAGGTATTGGTTGCAAATTTGACAGAGGATCATGGGCAAACCATCCATTTTTTTTAACGCATTAAGATCAATGCTTTGCATTCATGTATTATTGCCAATGTAGTAATTATTAATTGTTCGGGTTTCAGAATAAGTACCCTCATGACATGTGAAGGAGGCATATGCAAAAGGAATAGTTTCCTTGTTCCCGTACCTGGCCGACCCCAAAAGCAAGACTGTGAGTACGAAATAAATCTGGGTCCCAATTCACTCCCAACCACTTTCCCTTAGCCCTAACCCTTTGATGTTTGCAGATTTGAAGGGTGTGGATAGGTGTAAGTAGTGTAGTTGTGGAGCTTTCACTCTATGGATCTGCAAACATTGATAGGGTTGTAGGGCCAAGGGGAAGTGGTGTAAGACTATTTTTTTTTAAATGGTTTTGCTGTTTTAAAGGCACAATCTGCTGATAGTGAAACTGCCACTGAAACATCACTAGATGTTCAAATGATAAACACAGCATTTTTCAAATCACTTTTGAAGTTGCAAAGCGGTGTAACATAGCACTGCTGTTGTTTTACATGCTCCTCCTCGGTCACTTGAAATTGAAGATAACATCAATCAGGCTTTGTGTATGTGAAGGTGACTGGGGAGCGTTTAACATTACACAGTCCCTGCAACTGTTCAACTTTTCTTCTCGATTCTAACATGCACCAGTGACAAATTTGCTTGAGGTAAACAAAAGGTTTGTTTATTTTTTTGTCTGTGTTCCCACTATTACACGGCAGAAGACAGGAGTTGTTACCTGCCGTGGAGACTGAAGCACCTGTGAAAAGGAGGCTGCAGAGGATACACAACGCTGAGTTCACAGCTGAGATGGGAAATGGTACAGACATACCACTTTATACTGGAATATGAAGTTCTAGTATGTGCATTTGGAAGGGAGAATAATTGTAGGATTGTGGTTGAAGGGGGCGTGGGTTCCATTTTAACCCACACCAACAATGGCAAACATGTTCTGACAGTTTTGTAATGTTAGAATTAAAATGTGTGTTTCTAGGCTGGGACACTGACATTATTCTCCTTGTCCATCTTCTGCCTCCCTCCTCTCAAGGCCTCAACAAGCCGGGAAAGATGTCAACAAGACCTTCAGCTGAAACTCTTGTGAAGTTCGTTAAGGTCAGGCTATAATTTGTTATAGACTAAATGTGTCACTGTAACCTGATCTCTGTCTCCCTCTTCCTCTTCACCCCTCTCTCCCTCAAGTGTACAAGCACATACCCCAGCAAAGAGCACTATCACCAACTCTACTGCTATAATACATCTTACTTGTTAAACTACAACTGTGGCAGTATGACACTGTAATACATATTAGAATCACTACTGTCTGGCTTGTTAGACTTATAGTATATGTCAAATCAAATCAAATCAAATGTATTTGTCACATACACATGGTTAGCAGATGTTAATGCGAGTGTAGCGAAATGCTTGTCCTTCTAGTTCCGACAATGCAGTAATAACCAACGAGTAATCTAAACTAACCTAATTCCGAAACTACTACCTTATACACACAAGTGTAAAGGGATAAAGAATATGTACATAAAGATATATGAATGAGTGATGGTACAGAACGGCATAGGCAAGATGCAGTAGATGGTATCGAGTACAGTATATACATATGAGATGAGTAATGTAGAGTATGTAAACATTATATTAAGTGGCATAGTTTAAAGTGGCTAGTGATACATGTATTACATAAAGATGCAGTAGATGATATAGAGGACAGTATATACATATGAGATTAGTAATGTAGAGTATGTAAACATTATATTAAGTAGCATTGTTTAAAGTGGCTAGTGATGTATTTTCCATCAATTTCCATCAATTCCCATTATTAAAGTGGCTGGAGTTGAGTCAGTGTGTTGGCAGCAGCCACTCAATGTTTGTGGTGGCTGTTTAACAGTCTGATGGCCTTGAGATAGAAGCTGTTTTTCAGTCTCTCGGTCCCTGCTTTAATGCACCTGTACTGACCTTGCCTTCTGGATGATAGCGGGGTGAACAGGCAGTGGCTCGGGTGGTTGTTGTCCTTGATGATCTTTATGGCCTTCCTGTGACATCGGGTGGTGTAGGTGTCCTGGAGGGCAGGTAGTTTGCCCCCGGTGATGCATTGTGCAGACCTCACTACCCTCTGGAGAGCCTTACGGTTGTGGGCGGAGCAGTTGCCGTACCAGGCGGTGATACAGCCCGACAGGATGCTCTCGATTGCGTATCTGTAGAAGTTTGTGAGTGCTTTTGGTGACAAGCCAAATTTCTTCAGCCTCCTGAGGTTGAAGAGGCGCTGCTGTGCCTTCTTCACGACGCTGTCTGTGTGGGTGGACCAATTCAGTTTGTCTGTGATGTGTACGCCGAGGAACTTAAAACTTACTACCCTCTCCACTACTGTCCCATCGATGTGGATAGGGGGTCCTCCCTCTGCTCTTTCCTGAAGTCCACAATGATCTCTGGGCCTGCAGCCCTGCGAGGGTTAACAAGTTTAGATGTTTTACTCACCTCGGCTGCAGTGAATGAGAGTCCGCATGTTTTGGTTGCGGGCCGTGTCAGCAGCACTGTATTGTCCTCAAAGCGGGCAAAAAAGTTATTTTGTCTGCCAGGGAGCAAGACATCCTGGTCCGAGACGGGGCTGGTTTTCTTTTTGTAATCCGTGATTGACTGTAGACCCTGCCACATACCTCTTGTGTCTGAGCCATTGAATTGCGACTCTACTTTGTCTCTATACTGACGCTTAGCTTGTTTGATTGCCTTGCGGAGGGAATAGCTACACTGTTTGTATTCGGTCATCTTTCCGGTCACCTTTCCCTGGTTAAAAGCAGTGGTTCGAGCTTTCAGTTTCACGCGAATGCTGCCATCAATCCACGGTTTCTGGTTTTGGAATGTTTTCATCGTTGCTATGGGAACGACATTGTCAATGCACTTTCTAATGAACTCGCTCACCGAATCAGTGTATTCGTCAATGTTGTTGTTGGAAGCAATGCGGAACATATCCCAGTCCACGTGACCGAAGCAGTCTTGAAGCGTGGAATCAGATTGGTCGGACCAGCGTTGAACAGACCTGAGCGCAGGAGCTTCTTGTTTTAGTTTCTGTCTGTAGGCAGGGAGCAACAAAATGGAGTCGTGGTCAGCTTTTCCAAAAGGAGGGCGGGGGAGGGCCTTATATTCGTCGCGGAAGTTAGAATAGCAATGATCCAAGGTTTTACCAGCCCTGGTTGCGCATTCAATATGCTGATACAATTGTGAGGAATTCTAAATCAGGTGAACAGAAGGACTTGAGTTCCTGTATGTTGTGATCACACCACGTCTCGTTAATCATAAGGCATACGCCCCCGCCCCTCTTCTTACCAGAAATATGTTTGTTTCTGTCAGCGCGATGCGTGAAGAAACCAGCTGGCTGCACCGATTCCATTAGCGTCTCTCGAGTGAGCCATGTTTCCGTGAAGCAAAGAACGTTAGTCTCTGATGTCCCTCTGGAATGCTACCCTTGCTCGGATTTCATCAACCTTGTTGTCAAGAGACTGGACATTGGCGAGAAGTATGCTAGGGAGTGATGTGCGATGTGCCCGTCTCCGGAGCCTGACCAGAAGACCGCTTCGTTTCCCTCTTCTACGACGGCGTTGTTTTGGGTCGCAGGCTGGGATCCATTCCGTTGTCCTGGGTGGAAGGCAGAACACAGGATCCGCTTCGGGAAAGTCATATTCCTGGTTGTACTGATGGTGAGTTGACGTTGCTCTTATATTCAGTAGTTCTTCCCGACTGTATTTAATGAAACCTAAGATTACCTGGGGTAACACGTAAAAAAACTAAAAACTGCATAGTTTCCTAGGAACGCGAAGCGAGGCGGCCATCTCTGTCGGCGCCGGAAGCTGATGTGAGAATTAATAGATGTTCTGACAATACATTAGTGTCTTATTGTCTTATAGGCAGGGACCAGTATCCAGCAACATCTGGATGGCATCACCGGAAGTCAACAGCCCTATCGGCTTGCTGTGGGGACCCAGAGAATGAGTATTCACGCCTACTTCATCGTGATTGAAAAACATACAGTACCTTGTAAGGCATCAAATCACATTTAATTTCTAACGTGCCAAATACAACAGGTGTACCATGAAATGCTTACTTACTAACCTTGAACCAACAATGCAGTTGTAGAAATAGAATCAAGAAAATATTGAATAAATAATCTAAAGTAAAACAAAAAGATAAAATCAAAAAGTATACATTTGCATAACAATAACGAGGCTGCATACTGGCTCACTGGGCTGTTTTGATGAGCTTTTCAAAACTCACTTTGTCTTTGGTACCTCTCAGGGCCTGGCAAACATGCACACTTTTCTACAAACGACATTGACGTTAATACAACTAAGGTGAATCCCAGGGTAGCAGAGCTGAGAGCCAGAATGCTGCATTAAACAGATCTGTTGGACACAGAAAGGGCTTTGTTTTGTTTGCAAATGCCGCCAGGCAAATGCCAATAGCCTTGAAAAACATCTGAAGTGATTGCAGTGTCTTTGTCAAGGGAAATCTCTGTTTTAAAGTGTAGTCAGGTTGGCTGTTCACATGTATTTGGCACTTTTTCCTGATTTAGAAAGGATCTTACAGTTTCCCACAATTGTTTACACACGTTTGCTGAATCTTTGGGCCATTTTCCCAAAACTCTAAACACAAAACCACAAATACAAAATGCAAAACTCTACAAATCACTGCATTCAAAACTGTTGTAACGGCTGTCGTAGGTGGAAGAAGGTGAGGACCAAGGTGCAGCGTAGTACGTGTTCATCCGTTTAATAATGGAACTGAACACAGATAAACAAAACGCAGAGAACAACCGAAACGGTTCTGTCTGGTGAAGACACAAAAACAGAAAGCAAACACACACAACCAAAATGGGGAAAACAGGCTACCTAAGTATGATTCTCAAGCAGAGACAACGAACGACACCTGCCTCTGATTGAGAACCATACTAGGCCAAACACAGAAATATAACAACCTAGAAAAAGGAACATCGACTACCCACCCCAACTCACGCCCTGACCAATCTAACACAAAGACATAAAAAAAGGAACTAAGGTCAGAACGTGACAACTGTTTTATCTCTTTCCAAAATGTTTTTTTTTTAATAGATCTGTCTACCAACCAACAACACACTGATGTGCTCAACACAAAACACTACTATGAATTTCCCATCAGTGGGTTTATGCCTTTTGCATTTTCAGTGTTATACTGTAGCCGGTTGTAAAATATTGTTACAGTAATGTATACCTACTCAAATATACATAAATAAACACACACAAATGCAATACAAAAACAGTGATTTGTGTTTTTCATGTGACACTTTCCATACCCAACATGAGAAAACCAGGAAAAACATTCAGTAAAATAAAGGGTTTTCTGTGCAAAAATGAAAGTTCTTTCAAAACTCTAAACACAAAAACACATGCAAAATGCATAAAAAACTATTTTGGTCTGGCCACAGCTCCTCATCTACATCACAAGCGATGTTCTCCCTGGCTAAACAGCAGGGAAATAATCTTCTGGAGTGACAGATCCAGCCACCAAAAGCCCCCACATCAACTTCACCACATGCATCCTCCATTGCCTGGAGAAGAGGCATGCGTGCGAGGGGATGGCGGTCACACACCAATCGCCATGATGAAAAAAACGATTCAATTGGGTTTAGGAATGGGGAATATGGTGGGAGGTATAGAACAATAAATTGTGGGTGGTCGATGAACCAGTTGCGGACTAGTGCAACCCGGTGGAAACTCACGTTGTCCCAGATGACAACATTACTGACATTGCTCTGGTCCACCACTATGCTCAGCTGGAATGAGGATGCCATGTAGTGTGTCCAGGAATGAGAGGGGCGGTGTTGTAGAGACCGAGGCTAGCATGGTGATGGAGGACACCTTGCTGGCTAAAGGCTGCATACATGGTGATATTCCCTCCACACTGTCCAGGGACATTCACAATGGCACGGTGGCCAATGTCTGCAGTTGTGGTTCTGGATTTCTCGTAGTCTAAATGGTATTATTTGCCACCACCATGTTCACAATAGCGGTCTCCTGTTCTGGTGTGAACAGCCGGTGTCTTCCACCATGGCCGTCTCAGTTCTGCAGAAGACCACAAATATGATATGATTGGTTACAGTAAGCCTACATCTATTGTCTTTCAATATGAAATGACATTACTGTACATTGGCCAACAATCACTGAGTAACATAGGCCTACCGATATGTCGGACTGCAATATACATACCTACCATCTACACTATGCACTATGTAACTTACCGGTTCTCATTTCTGAATAATAGATGCAACCATGTAGCGGCTCAGGTTGTGCTGAACTCTGCCCAACCTCCCTCATACTCAGTCCATGGTTGAGCACATGGTCAACCAATGTGGCCCTGATCTCATCTGAGACAACTGTCCTTCCTCGTATTCCTCTTACTCTCAGTCCTTCACCTCTAGCTCTTGCTTCACCATTGACTTCCATTTTCCTCTAAAACAGGAGAGCTCATCTGTGGCCTTTTATAGTGCTAAAGCTCTGATTTCTAAGTGAACATTTCAGCTACTAGTGTTTACACCTGTGAGGAGTGGGTGTTGCCAATTGGTGTAAAGAGCATGGCATTGTGATTGGCGTTGCTTTTCAAAGGGACAAAGGAGATTTTAATTTAGAATGTTATGACTAATGTAGAGAACAGTGTGTAGTGTTTTGCAAAAAGTGTGATATAGAATTGAAAACTGAGTGTAAAGCAGGAATTGCGCTTGCAATTTTGCAGACTTGGTTTAGGGATTTGGTACATGAGTTTCAGGTTTCGGTGATTTGCGTTTCAAGTTCCAATTTCAGTGTGTAAACAATTGGGGGAAAACTGTAACAGGGCATATGAAGAGCGTACCGAAGCAGTTTCTGATAATGATGGTGGAGGCCCCTCTAATGCTACTAACAGTTTTACAGCAAACAGTTTTTTGGTGATGGGCCAGCACCAAGCTCACATTGTGATTCAGCTCTCTATAATAAGAGTGTTGTGGATAATTGTGCCTCAACAATAGCTCAAAGCAGCAGGAGCTGGTGAAACAACGGTGGACACTTTAGTCAGTACCATGGAAGAGATAGTTGATGATATCCACAGTCGAGCTAAAGTCGGTGAAGACGTGTCTGTCTTTACAGGAAACTGGCAACGATGACATTGGGTGTAAAATAGATCAGTGTTTTGGGCAAATTGAAAATCCTTTCCGTGTATTGAATTCTGAAAACAAAAGTTTGAAATATTTCTCAGAGAAGTCGGGAACTGTAGATCCAGTTGAATATGTTCTTGGCACAAGATTTGACACACAATGCAATAGAACCACTGGAACATATGACCAGGTTTTTGTTACAGATAAATCCATGTACATACCCATTTTGCAGACGTTAGTCTGTTTACAAAAATGCACACCTAAACAAAATGTTGCAGCCTGTGGATGGTCCCAAATAAAGTCTACTCTATGACTTGCCTGATGGATATTTGTCTAAGAATCATGCTCTATTCTCAAAAGATATGCGATACAAACTCAACTCTTGAATGACGACTTTAAAACCGCTAATCCTCTTGAATCGAAGCATGGTATGCATAAATTGGTTACCATTTACTTTACTTTAAGAAATGTCTCTCCAAAGTGGAATTCTTCTCTGCTCAATATTCACCTGGTTTCTTTATCTCGTGCTCAAGATATGAAAACCTATTGGTTTCACTACTTGACCCAATTGGACGAGATGTAAACAACTTTCAGACAGAGTTTAGTGAAGACAGTCCCAAGATAGTATTTCAAACTAAAGAGATGCATGTGGAACACTGCCAAACAATGAAGAGAAATCTGCCCACTCTGCCCTCTGTGATGGGTGTTAAAAAATTATGCCTGGTAAATACTATTACAGTACTTTCATACAACTGAGAATTTTTCAGTTGATATCATGCTCGCTGATATCATCATCTTGGAGGGTGTTGGGCAATACGAGGTGAAATTGATACTACAGCACTTGCCAAACAGGCATTTAACCTCAAAAGAAATTAGCATGAGAATTCAGAGCTTCAACTATGGTTATATGGAAAGAAACAACAGACCCCCCTGCAGTGAAGTTAATTAGAGAGTTCCAATGATTTGAGCTTAAATGCCATTCAGTCTTGGTTCCTACTACGCGATCTACCGCTTATCTTTGGTAACTTGGTGTCTCCAAATGATCGACACTGGCATTTGCTGCTTTTGTTGCTTCAAATATTCCACACTGTATTTTCTCCAGTGTTATCAGATGGTATTACAGGCTATTTGAAGCACTGGATTGCAGAACACCACAGATTGTTCAAGCATTTGTTTTCTGGAAAAAGGTTGTTACCGAAGCATGATTTTATGGTGCGTCAGCTGCGATGTATTCAGAAAATCAGGCCAATTCCCAATTCTCCATTGCTGTTGTATTGCGCTATGAAGCAAAACACACAGAGAAAAAAGTGACAAGCTTTGGCCAAGAAACACCAAAGTGACATGGCATACAACTAGGAAACATTTGCCCTAGATATATTGGTCCAGGGAAAAGGGTGCCCTTGAATGTAATGGAAGAAGCTCATGAGCTACCAAACGCACTCCGGGTGCCTTCTTCCACTGAGGTTTTGAGTGTAAAATGGGCCAAACATCAAGGGAATGTAGATTTGGTTGTTTGTCTTAAAGTTCTTTGTGAGATGCCAATGTTTCACGAAATCCAGTCTATTATTGTAAAGGATGACACCATGCTGGTTATTTGCTTTAGACACACTATCTTTGTGAACATTTTCATGCATTTAAAGTTGTATGGACAAAAAAAGGTACCCCGTGTTGTTGACGTTGAAGATCTTTCGCATCACAGATCATTCGACATACAGACGTCCTGTGGTGGTGGTGATTCAAGTTAGTTTGTGGTCCAGTACTGCTTCATGTGATTTCATTTCCACGCTTGCACACAGTATCAGAACAATTTAGAAATTCCCCCACGGAGGCACGGGGATGTGGCTTTCAATTCATACTGCCCCTATTGCTTTATTTTATGTCAAGGATTTTACACCATGTTACCATAAAATCCTGTTCTGCAATATTTTGGGTTGACTGGTTTATGGTAGTAATATAATTTTTCTGTGTTTACCCTGATCAGAGTCCATTTATTTAATATTATGAGTCAGAGTAAATTGTAATGACACTGGTAGGAGTAAACATTACTCTCAAAATTTAACTCTAGAATAATGAACAATACTGCATTGAGTAAAAAAGCGTGTTATTTTAAGTTAATATTGTACAGAGTGAAACTCAATGACATATTTTAAATTTCAACACTGTTGTCAGAATACATTTGACTCTTTTTGGACTGGGACCCAATGTACAGTTCATTTGGAAAGTATTCAGGCCCCTTGGCATTTTCCACATTTTGTTAGTTTACAGCCTTATTCATCAATATACACACAATACCCCATAAGGACAAAACGAAAATAGGTTTAAAGAAATGTTTGCTAATTTATATATTTTTTTTACATAACTAGTCAGACCGTTTGCTGTGAGACTCAAAATTGAGCTCAGCTGCATCCTGTTTCCATTGATCATCCTTGAGATTTTTCTACAACTTGGAGTCCATCTGTGGTAAATTCAATTGATTGGCCATGATTTGGAAAGGCACACACCTGTCTATAAGGTCGCACATTTGACAGTGCGTGTCAGAGCAAAATCCAAGCCATGAGGTCGAAAGAATTGTCCATAGAGCTCAGAGACAGGATTGTGTCGAGGCACAGATCTGGGGAAGGGTACCAAAACATTTCTGCAACATTGAAGGTCCCCAATAACACAGTTGCCTCCAGAATTCTTAAATGTAAGAAGTTTGCAACCACCAAGACCTTTTCTAGAGCTAAAAAACTAAGCAATCGGGGAGAAGGTCCTTGGTCAGGGAGATGCCAAGAACCCGATGGTAACGCTGACAGAGCTCCAGAGTTTCTATGTGGAGATGGGAGAACCTGCCAGAAGGACAGCCATCTCTGCAGCACTCCACCAATCAGGCCTTTATGGTAGAGTTGCCAGACGGAAGCCACTTCTCAGTAAAAGGCACGTGACAGCCCGCTGAGAAACAGGATTCTCTGGTCTGATGAAACCAAGATTGAACTCTTTGGCCTGAATGCCTAGTGTCACATCTGGAGGAAACCTCCTTACCGTGAAGCATGGTGACAACATCATGCTGTGAGGATGTTTTTCAGCAGCAGGGACCAGGAGACTAGTTAGGATTGAGGAAAAGATGAAAGAAAAGTACAGAGAGATTTTTGATGAAAACCTGCTCCAGAGTGCTCAGGACTGGGGCAAAGGTTCACCTTCCAACAGGACAACGACCCTAAGTACATAGCCAAGACAATGCAGGAGTGGCTACAGGAAAAGTCTCTGAATGTCCATGAGTGGCCCAACCAGAGCCCCGACTTAAACCCGATCGAAGTTCTCTGGAGAGACCTGAAAATAGCTGTGCAGCGATGCTCCCCATCCAACCTGACAGCTCTTGAGAGGATCTGCAGAGAAGAATGGGAGAAACTCCCCAAATACAGGTGTGCCAAGCTCGTAGTGTCACACCCAAGAAGACTCGAGGCTGTAATCACTGCCAAAGGTGCTTCAACAAAGTACCGAGTAAAGGGTCTGATGTGATATGTAAATGTTATATTTCAGTTTTGTTATTTTTAATACATTTGCAAAAAGCTCTACAAACCTGTTTTTGCTTTGTCATTATGGGAGATTGTGTGTAGATTGATGAGGGGGAGAGTAAGGCTGTAACGTAACAAAATGTGGAAAAAGTCCAGGGGTCTGAATTCTTCCCAAAAGCACTGTACGTGAGGTCGCTGTGGGGACGACGTCATTGATGCACTCATTGATGAAGCTGGTGACTGATGTGGTAAACTCCTTAATGCCATCGGATGAATCCCGGAACATATTCCAGTCTGTGCTGGTAAAACAGTTCTGTAGCTTAGCATCTGCTTCATCAGACCACTTCCGTTTTGAGCGAGTGGCTCGTACTTTCTGCAGATTTTGCTTGTAAGCAGGAATCAGGAGGATGGAATTATGGTCAGATTTGCCAAATGGAGGGTGAGGGCGAGCTTTGTACGCATCTCTGTGTGTGGAGTAAAGGTGCTCTAGAGTTTGATTTAGTTCTGGTAAAGATGATTTAAATCAAATTATTGGTCACGTACACGTGTTGAGCAGATGTTATCGCGGGTGTAGCAAAATGCTTGTGTTTCTATATGGATGAGCAATGTCAGAGCGGCATAGACTAAAATACAGTACAATAGTATAGAATGCAGTATATACTGTACATATGAGATGAGTAATGCAAGATACAGTGCCTTGCGAAAGTATTCGTCCCCCTTGAACTTTGCGACCTTTTGCCACATTTCAGGCATCAAACATAAAGATATAAACTGTATTTTTTTGTGAAGAATCAACAACAAGTGGGACACAATCATGAAGTGGAACGACATTTATTGGATATTTCAAACTTTTTTAACAAATCAAAAACTGAAAAATTGGGCGTGCAAAATTATTCAGCCCCCTTAAGTTAATACTTTGTAGCGCCACCTTTTGCTGCGATTACAGCTGTAAGTCGCTTGGGGTATGTCTCTATCAGTTTTGCACATCGAGAGACTGAATTTTTTTCCCATTCCTCCTTGCAAAACAGCTCGAGCTCAGTGAGGTTGGATGGAGAGCATTTGTGAACAGCAGTTTTCAGTTCTTTCCACAGATTCTCGATTGGATTCAGGTCTGGACTTTGACTTGGCCATTCTAACACCTGGAAATGTTTATTTTTGAACCATTCCATTGTAGATTTTGCTTTATGTTTTGGATCATTTTCTTGTTGGAAGACAAATCTCCGTCCCAGTCTCAGGTCTTTTGCAGACTCCATCAGGTTTTCTTCCAGAATGGTCCTGTATTTGGCTCCATCCATCTTCCCATCAATTTTAACCATCTTCCCTGTCCCTGCTGAAGAAAAGCAGGCCCAAACCATGATGCTGTCACCACCATGTTTGACAGTGGGGATGGTGTGTTCAGCTGTGTTGCTTTTACGCCAAACATAACGTTTTGCATTGTTGCCAAAAAGTTCAATTTTGGTTTCATCTGACCAGAGCACCTTCTTCCACATGTTTGGTGTGTCTCCCAGGTGGCTTGTGGCAAACTTTAAACAACATTTTAATGGATATCTTTAAGAAATGTCTTTCTTCTTGCCACTCTTCCATAAAGGACAGATTTGTGCAATATACGACTGATTGTTGTCCTATGGACAGAGTCTCCCACCTCAGCTGTAGATCTCTGCAGTTCATCCAGAGTGATCATGGGCCTCTTGGCTGCATCTCTGATCAGTCTTCTCCTTGTATGAGCTGAAAGTTTAGAGGGACGGCCAGGTCTTGGTAGATTTGCAGTGGTCTGATACTCCTTCCATTTCAATATTATCGCTTGCACAGTGCTCCTTGGGATGTTTAAAGCTTGGGAAATCTTTTTGTATCCAAATCCGGCTTTAAACTTCTTCACAACAGTATCTCGGACCTGCCTGGTGTGTTCCTTGTTCTTCATGATGCTCTCTACGCTTTTAACGGACCTCTGAGACTATCACAGTGCAGGTGCATTTATACGGAGACTTGATTACACACAGATGGATTGTATTTATCATCATTAGTCATTTAGGTCAACATTGGATCATTCAGAGATCCTCACTGAACTTCTGGAGAGAGTTTGCTGCACTGAAAGTAAAGGGGCTGAATAATTTTGCACGCCCAATTTTTCAGTTTTTGATTCGTTAAAAAAGTTTGAAATATCCAATAAATGTCGTTCCACTTCATGATTGTGTCCCACTTGTTGTTGATTCTTCACAAAAAAATACAGTTTTATATCTTTATGTTTGAAGCCTGAAATGTGGCAAACGGTCGCAAAGTTCAAGGGGTCGAATACTTTCGCAAGGCACTGTATGTAAACATTATTAAAGTGACTAGTGTTCCATTTATTAAAGTGGCCAGTGATTTCAAGTCTATGCATGTAGGCAGCAGCCTCTATGTGCTAGTGATGGCTATTTAACAGTCTGATGGCCTTGAGATAGAAGCTGTTTGTCAGTCTCTCGGTCCCAGCTTTGATGCACCTGTACTGACCTCGCTTTCTGGATGATGTGTCTTTCCCAGTCCCACCATCATACAGTAGGTTGAGTGCAGCCAGGCAGGGCCCACATCCTGCTCTCTATGAACTCTCCCATTCATCACCCTGCTGCCCTGACTGCTAGCTCCACAGGCCCAGCCAAAGGGGTTCTCGTCTCAAAACGGATGACAGAACTGCCAAGCCCAATTGGCCAAACGTCACTTAGCCACTGAACATCCCACAAGCTCAAACATGAGTGTCTGTTTTCACAGAGACACTCTCCGCAGCAACAAAGAAGAAACACAGAGGCCTTTCAGGAAACCCTGTTCTGTCAGATTTGTGCAGTAGTGTACAGATGTGGTTGGCAAGGAGGATACTACTGTAGGCCACCATGTTGTGCCATTGTCAGAGAGAGTATTATGGAATATGATGACAGTATGTAGAATCAGCGTCAAAAGAATGAACTGACTTTTTAATTTTGAGGAGATAGTGTTATGTGATGTTCAATCTTTAATAGCTGACTATATTTCTGAAACATATGTTGTGGTAGATTATAAGCAAATGTATGATGTATGTAGCCATCCTCAAATACAGAAACTACAAGAAAAAAAGGGTTCCAGAGGGGTTCTTCAGCTGTCCCAATAGGAGAACCATATTTGTTTACAGGGAGAATATTTTCTGGGTCCACGTAGAACCATTTTGGCTTCTATGTAGAACCCTCTGTGGAAATGGTCCTACATGGAACCCAAAAAGATTCTACCTGGAACCAAAAAGGGTTCTTCATTGGGTTCTCCTGTGCGAACTGCTGAAGTTCCCTCTTAGATAGCACCTTTTTTGTAGTTGGTTTTCACATGTGTAGACATCACAAAGTAGGAATGATAGTGTTAACACACCTGCCTCCAGGCTAGTGATTCAACTTGTAACAAAGGCAGCGCCTCTCATTCTCAAAGTGCTAGTCTGGAGAGGCACTCGACACACACACACCCACACACACACACACACACACACACACACACACACACACACACACACACACACACACACACACACACACACACACACACACACACACACACACACACACACACCTCTCTCCCCTCGAACATCCAAACTCAAGGTGAGTGAGCGAGGTACTTTCATGCTTCATCAGAGCAGTGTTAACAGCAGAGACATAAAGTGGGATATGCCTGATTGGCCTGAAAATGACTCCTAAAACACATGCGTCAGTACATCATCATTGTGAAGGTTCAAGAGGGATTTTTTTAACATTTATTTAACTAGGCAAGTAAGTTGAGAACAAATTCTTATTTTCAACAGCCTAGAAACAGTGGGTTAACTGCCTTGTTCAGGGGCAGAACAACAGATTTTTACCTTGTCAATTCAAGGATTCAATCTAGCAACCTTTTGGTTACTGTCCCAACACTCTAACCACTAGGCTACCTGCCACCCTGGATCTGTGTAGGTCAGTGTCTGATAATGACTAGGATAGGTGAGGACAACGTGAGCTGCGCTGAATGAGTGTCCTGTCCTGTAGGTTACCATTACAGGGAAACCCCAGAAACCATATTTACTTTACAGTAAAAATCGCAGGGCTTGGATGACAGTAGACAGCCCATGAAATGTTGAATCAATTCGATACAACAGCGCCCACCAACCACGTTACTGTAAACTGGTTCAACACACACACACTGATGAATTAACACGCGCACGCACGGGTGCACGCACGCACGCTCACACACACCTCCCCTCAAAGCTCTAAGCACTTCAGAGACCCTGCAGACTGTGAGCTGCCGATTACATTACAGAACTAGTCCACCCACACCATTCTGTTCACGAATCAGAACATCCTTCAAGTCTGTTATCACATCACTAATGCCACAATAATAAGGCCCTATTTGTACAGTATGGATTTACAGATATTGGTCATTACTGACCAAATAGCCCTAATGAACAGTGATTTTCTGCTAATTATTACCTATGTGTCTCACTTTTTGCTTTCCTCAGAAGTCCATTCCTCATTGATTGAATTACTGTCACTTGTGGACAATTACCCTCTCAGAGAATTGAACCATATTACAGGAATATCAATTCTCTACCGTGGTCACAGCCCTACCTTTTCATGCTCTGCAGGTCTCTGTGAGCCAGGCAGTGAAATGTATTTATCAATGTGCGCATGGGATGTTTGTGCTGTGTTCATGCATTGCTAACCACATGCTGTAGTAGAAAGCGAAGAGCATCTTTCGCAGACAGCAGGGCAAGAGCAAGAGACGAGTTAAAAATAAATTGGATGCCAGGGGGGTTGAGTCTATGTGATTTTCTTTGCTGCAATATTAGTGCCGAGAGGCATCGTTCACTTGGCTTTGTCTCACCAAGCTCTCTATCCACCCACACACATGCAGGTACAATAGCCTAGTTTCCATGAACAAAACCATAGACAAAAGCAGTAGTATAAAAAAAGACTGAGGGCACACCTTAATAATGTTTGTTTAAAAAAATTCATTTGATAAAATAAATAGGTTTGATTTAATATCAAGTTTTCTGCTTCCTGAACCTGACAGAAATAGCTTTGTTGCTTGATGAATTCCAGACATGCAGGGTCCTTGAAGTACGCAGCCAATTCAGATAAGTAGCCCCTCTTAAAAACAAGATTAATGTCAAACATGAACCATGAAATTCCTGTCGGCAAAGCTGACATGTGTCAAGGGAGTTCTCCCCCAAAAGGCTTATTCTGAATATTCAAACAGCAGTTTTGTGATATTTGACATTCCTCCCCCAAACCCTATTAGAGGCCATGTGACAAGATTATTTCTTGAATGTTTTCATTCACAGAACTCAGAGGGGATATTGAATGGTGAATGCTGAATGAGGTAATTAAGCTTGGCAAGAGGTGAATGAGTGCATTTAAAGGGACTCAAGGTTGAGTGAAGTCACATACAGAATTATGCTGCCAATAAATGCAAACTCAGTAATTATCTGTTGTTTTATAGCCTAATGGCAGGTGGCGGCTCACCTCTCAGGAGGACCTTATATAACACCTTGTATAGATTATTACAAGTTCTGTTTTCATTGCAATTAGGGGGAAATAATCCTGGCTGTTGAAAGCGAATTTCACCTTCATTTAACCAGGTAGGCTAGTTGAACAAGTTCTCATTTACAACTGCGACCTGGCCAAGATAAAGCAAAGCAGTGTGACACAGACAACAACACAGAGTTACACATGGAATAAACAATAAACAAGCCAATGACACAGTAGAAAAAAAGAAAGTCTATATACAGTGTGTGCAAAAGGCATGAGGAGGTAGGCAATAAATAGGCCATAGGAGCAAACAATTACAATTTAGCAGATTAACACTGGAGTGATAAATGAGCAGATGATGATGTGCAAGTAGAGATACTGGTGTGCAAAAGCGATTTTTGCAATTCGTTCCAGTCACTGGCAGCAGAGAAGTGGAAGGAAAGGCGGCCAAATGAGGTGTTGGCTTTGGGGATGATCAGTGAGATATACCTGCTGGAACGTGTGCTACGGGTAGGTGTTGTTATCGTGACCAGTGAACTGAGATAAAGCGGAGCTTGACCTAACATAGACTTATAGATGACCTGGAGCCAGTGGGTCTGGTGACGAATACGTAGCGAGGGCCAGCCGACTAGAGAATACAGGTCGCAGTGGTGGGTGGTACAAGGTGATTTGGTAACAAAACAGACGGCACTGTGATAGACTGCATCCAGTTTGCTTAGTAGAGTATTGGAAGCTATTTTGTAGATGACATTGCCAAAGTCGAGGATCGGTAGGATAGTCAGTTTTATTAGAGTGAGTTTGGCTGCGTGAGTGAAGGAGGCTTTGTTGCGAAATAGAAAGCCAATTTTAGATTTGATTTTGGATTGGAGATGTTTAATATGAGTTTGGAAGGAGAATTTACAGTCTAACCAGACACCTAGGTATTTATAGTTGTCCACATATTCTAGGTTGGAACGTCCAGGGTGGTGATGCTAGTCAGGTGGGCGGGTGCGGGCTGCGAACGGTTGAAAAGTATGCATTTGGTTTTACTAGCGCTTTAAGAGCAGTTGGAGGCCACGGAAGGCCACGAAAGGAGTGTTGTATGGCAGTATGTATGAAGCTCGTTTGGAGGTTAGTTAGCACAGTGTCCAAGGAAAGGCCAGAAGTATACAGAATGGTGTCGTCTGCGTAGAGGTGGATCAGGGGAATCGCCCGCAGCAAGAGCTATATCATTGATATATACAGAGAAAAGAATCGGCCCAAGGATTGAACCCTGTGGTACCCCCATAGAGACTACCAGAGGTCCGGACAACATGCCCTCCGATTTGACACACTGAACTCTGTCTGAAAAGTAGTTGGTGAACCAGGCGAGGCAGTCATTAGAAAAATCAAGGCTATTGAGTCTGCCGATAAGAATACGGTGATTGACAGAGTCAAAAGCCTTGGCCAGGTCGATGAAGACAGCTGCACAGTACTGTCTTTTATCGATGGCGGTTATGATATCGTTCAGTACCTTGAGCGTGGCTGAGGTGCACCCGTGACCGGCTCGGAAACTGGATTGCACAGAGGAGAAGGTACGGTGGGATTCAAAACAGTCAGTGATCTGTTTATTAACTTGGCTTTCGAAGACTTTAGATAGGTAGGGCAGGATGGATATAGGTCTGTAACAGTTAGGGTCTAGGGTGTCATCCCCTTTGAAGAGGGGGATGACCGCGACAGCTTTCCAATCTGTAGGGATCTCGGACGATACGAAAGAGAGGTTGAACAGGCTGGTAATATGAGTCGCAACAATGGAGGTGGATAGTTTTAAAAAGAGAGGGTCCAGATTGTCTAGCCCAGCTGATTTGTACGGGTCCAGGTTTTGCAGCACTTTCAGAACATCTGCTATCTGGATTTGGGTGAAGAAGAAGCTGGGGAGGATGGGCGAGTAGCTGTGTGTGTGGGGGGTGGGGGGGCGGAGCTGTTGGCGGGGTTGGAGTAGCCAGGAGGAAGGCATAGCCAGCCGTGGAGAAATGCTTATTGAAACTTTCAATTATCATGGATTTATCGGTGGTGACCGTGTTACCTTGCCTCAGTGCAGTGGACAGCTGGGAGGAGTTTTGGGACTACAGAGTCCCAAAACTTTTTGGAGTTAGAGCTACAGGAAGTAAATTTCTGCTTGAAAAAGCTAGCCTTTGCTTTCCTGACTGACTGTGTGTATTTGTTCCTGAATTCCCTGAAGAGTTGCATATCGCGGGGAATATTCAATGTTATTGCAGTCCGCCACAGGATGTTTTTGTGCTGGTCAAAGGCAGTCAGGTCTGGAGTGAACCAATGTCTATATCTGTTCTTAGTTCTGCATTTTCTGAACGGGGCATGCTTATCTAAGATGGTGAGGAAATTACTTTTAAAGAATGACCATGCATCCTCGACTGACGGGATGAGGTCAATATCCTTCCAGGATACTCAGGCCAGATCGATTAGAAAGGCCTGCTCGCAGAAGTGTTTTAGGGAGCGTTTGACAGTGATGAGGGGTGGTCGTTTGATCCTGATTGAAAACAGCGGAGGTGTATTTGTAGGGCAAGTTGGTCAGGATAATGTCTATGAGGGTGCCCATGTTTACGGATTTAGGGTTGTATCTGGTTGGTTCCTTGATGATTTCTGTGAGATTGAGGGCATCTAGCTTAGATTGTAGGACTGCCGGGGTGTTAAGCATATTCCAGTTTAGGTCACCTAACAGAACGAACTCTGAAGCTAGATGGGGGGCGATCAAATCACAAATGGTGTCCAGGGCACAGCTGGGAGCGGAGGGGGGTCGATAGCAGGCGGCAACAGTGAGAGACTTATTTCTGGAGAGATACATTTTTTTAATTAGAAGTTCAAACTATTTAGGTATAGACCTGGAAAGTACGATAGAACTTTGCAGGCTATCTCTGCAGTAGATTGCAACTCCTCCCCCTTTGGCAGTTCTATCTTGACGGAAAATGTTGTAGTTGTGTATGGAAATCTCCGAAGTTTTGGTGACCTTCCTAAGCCAGGATTCAGACATGGCAAGGAGATTAGGGTTGGCGGAGTGTGCTAAAGTAGTGAATAAAACAAACTTAGGGAGGAGGCTTCTGATGTTAATATGCATGAAACCATGGCTTTTTCGATCACAGAAGTCAACAAATGAGGGTGCCTGGGGACACAGAGGGCCTGGGTTTACCTCCACATCACCCGAGGAACAGAGGAGGAGTAGGATGAGGGTATGGCTAAAGGCTATCAAAACTGCTCGCCTAGAGCATTGGGGACGAAGAATAAAAGAACAGAACAGATTTCTGGGCATGGTAGAATATATTCAGGGCATAATGCACAGACAGGGGTTTGGGGTGCGGGTACAGCGGAGGTAAGCCCAGGCACTGAGTGATGATAAGAGAGGTTGTATCTCTGGACATACTGATTATAATGGGTGAGGTCACCGCATGTGTGGGAGGTGGGACAAAGGAGATGTCAGAGGTATGATGAGTGGGACTAGGGGCTCCATTGTAAACTAAAAGAATGATAACTAACCTAAACAACAGTATTCAAGGCATATTGACATTTGAGAGAGACATACAGCGAGGCATAAAGTAATCACAGGTGTTGATTGGGAGAGCCAGCTAAGACAACAATAGGTAAGACAGCAACAGCTAATCAGCTAAAACAACAACAGGTAAAATGGCGATGAATGGGCAGAGAGGGTCGATAAACTACACACAGAGCCTAAGTTCGCGGCTGGGGCCGACAGATAAACAACAAAATAATCAGAATGGAGTACCGTGATTAATGGACAGTCCAGCAGGCATCAGCTACATTGCCAAGTGATCATAGGGTCCAGGGGGCAGCAATAGATGGAACAGGGAAACCGCGGGCGACACAGCCTTTAAAGTTAGTAGCCCGGGGCTAGTAGAAGTGTCTGCTCCGACGTCCGACGGAGGCCGGTTGAAGGCACAGCGGATGGAGTATTCGTCGGCAGACCAGTTGTGGTGCCGCGGCTGGGCGCCGTGTCGACAAAGGATCCAAGCCAGATGGCGAAAGAGGTATTGTAGTTGTAGTAATTTAGTTTGCCAGCTGGGAGATGCGCCTGGCTCATGGCTAACTGGTGCTAGCTTCGGGGCAGGGGCGTCAGCCCTATAGCCACTCGGTAGCAGCGGTGAGCCGGTGCCAAGGTCCAGAGCTTACAGTAAGGATCTGGTGGAGTAGTGGGTTCTAGCCGTGTTTGGGTGGAGTCCGGGTGAACAACTGAGTTGGCCGGGAGGTGGGCCTCAGGGATAGCTTCGGTACTGGGTAACTCGGTGGGTGCTAGCTAGCTGTGAAGGTCAGGAGTAATGGTCCAGGGATTACAGCAGGAATCCGGCGTTGTAGTGGAGAGACAGTCCGATACTGGTAGGCTGGCAAGTATTATCCAGGCTAAGAAAAAAGGGCTGGTATCTGTGTAGAAGGTAAAGGCCGCTAGCAGTGGCTAACAATGACTAAATAGCTTGTAGCTAATTAGCTGGTTAGCTTCTGATGGCTAGGTGGTTCTTGCTATAAGGTCTAAAATAAAACAATAATAGCGGTTCCATATCACATTGGGTGAGGCCGGTTACCTGAAGGTATAATTGAATTAAAATGGAAAATAAAAATTTTATTGAAAATAAAAATTACGAAAAATACAAAGTACACGAGAGGATGAACAAAACACGTCTGCACTGCTACGCCATCTTGGATTCACAAACAAGGCTAATGTACAACCCCAATATGCTCTTCAATGTTTCGCATGAACTTTAGATTTGAACCCAGAATATCGTAAATGGCTTGGATGTGCTGTCAAAGGCATTTGCACTGACAAGAAACTGTCCTGAGTCATTTCAGAGCCCTAAGTGTTATTGCAGTGGACTGTGAAAACACAGAGCGAGGCGGGTAGACAGACATGGTGAGCTGTCACCATGACAACCCTCGAGAACAAACCTCCAACAGCTGTTAGGTTTTTCTTTATGACTAGGCATGTGTTTCAGTCATCCACACTTTTGGCCTGATATCAAAAGTAGAAGAAGATGAACCCCTTCATCGCCAATGGGGAGTTGGATACACGGGGAAAAGATATGGAGAAGCATGAACGATATGAAAGGAAGTACAGTCCATAAGAGAGACAGAGAGAGGGAGCAAGAGTGCAAGACAAGCCTGGAAGCTATAGGGATTACAAAGTCCAACCTGAACCGAACTAATGAGAAAATGTACTTCAAATAGAATAGCGTCATTACCTTATATATAACACGGTTGTTTGAATTACATTACTGCTGACTCAGGAGCTGTCTGATTGATACAAAGGCATAGAAGTGCAAATATATGATTGCATAAAAACTCTTGAGTGTTCAAGTTAAGGGCCCAGCCCAGACCTACCGCCCATTGTCGAATGTGTTTTAAGGTTAGTGGTTATCTATCTAACATCACACGCTGTCATTATTCACCTCCATCTCTCCCCACAGAACCATCATCATGCCTCATCTGCTCTAGAAGCAAAGTCATAAAACAGCCCGTGTTTATTCAGACCCTGCCATTACAGTTTTATGTTCAACCATTGCGCTGTATAATGAACCAGCTCCGAAAACACATTTCAAAATATAACCCAGGAGCACAATATTACACTTAGCAAGCCAAACTTTTTCACAAAGTTTTGTGTTCATGATGGACATGGTACATCAGACAGCCCCTTGGGAACAAATTGTTCATTCTTTGTGTCCTTTTATTAGATTGTATAGTCAGACACTCACAGATGGGCAAGGGTGCAGTGAAGTATGGTGAGAGCTACCCCCCATTCTACCTCCCTTCATACCGACATCCCTTCATCCACCCATCCCTCCATCCCACTCCCATGTGAGGCAGGGGGCCAGAAGGCCAGTGTTTGATAATAACATCTCAATCTGTAATATACTGGGACCATGAATCATCCATCCACAGATGGGTCCAAGAAATACCGTTTTTTCCCCTTTCTTTGCCCCAGTTCCTAACAAAGAACTGTCCAAGATTGTCCAAATGTGTTCTCTCTTGTTGTGTGACATAGAAATCGGGCAAATTGTAGATGGTGGGATGTTGTTATGCTGGCAACACAGCTTAGTCTTATTTGGGACTTGGATCTAGGATAAGTCACGATTAAAGATGGCATCGAAAATCACACAGCAACAGCAAAAACAGGATCAGGTGAATCATTGGTTCACATTAAAACAAACATCAACCAATACCTGAAGCCTTCATAAAAGCCTATGGGGCTCTCCTCTTGTTGGTGGCATGTGTGAGAAGGAATCTGGAATCTGTTTTGGATGGGGGTAGCATTCCCCTGAAGGGAGAGTGCTGTTAATAAGATAGCTCTCTTTACCCAATATCCAGAGAGGCGACTGGCATCGCTACAATGACAGGCGATAACCCAGCTACGACTCCGCGGAGGGCTATCAACCAGGAGCTATGAATGCTGGGATGGCAGGATGCGGCGGGAATGACTGATAGGAGATGGAGCGATAACAGGTCTGTTAAGGCCCCTCTGTGACGGAGATATAGGAAGACACACCCGGTGAGGCAGAAACCCTGTTCTGACTGCTGCAGCAAGAGAGCGAGAGGGAGAGAGAGAGAGAGAGATCCCCCATCATTTTCTCAATAAAAAAAGGAGTACTGGCTTCCCTGTCATTTAACCATTGGATCAATACCCAAATTGTACTTGTACCAATACCCCAACATGTAGCTAGGATAATTCAAAGGTCTCCTCTCCTCGGTTTCCTTCATCAGTCATCACAATGGGTGTTCTGGAATTGATTTTTCCTTTTGATCTCCCCCAAAACAATGGCAGGATTGGAAGGAATCCCCTAATGTTTAACTGTCATCCAGTCAGAGGAAACCTGATCAAAATGTCAGGCTAATTCCTGAGTTCTACATCGGTAGAGACAGAGTTAATGATCAACTGGATGCTGACTGCATCTGTCACCTCTGATGTAGCTGATGTAAACACAGTGAATCCGTGCAGCTCGTTCTCATTCTGACTCCACTGGTAATGATTTCAAAATGACGCTCCTCGTGTTTTTGAGTGACGTTTGTGATGTTCAAACAGAGAAAGAATAGAACAGGAGAGTGTCTAAAAAAACAAAGTCAAGCCCTACAACAGAAGGTATAATTATACATGACTGTAGAGGAGTGTCCTTTGTATAATATTCAGTCCCCCCATTAAATCTATCCACCCACGTCAGTAATAAATAGCCACAACTCAATTTACGTACATGCACACTATAAATCAGAGGGTTCAAGTAAAGTATTACCAATCAATGTGATGATAAGGTATGCATCCTAAATGACCCCCTATCCCCTATATAAGTGGTTAGCAACCAGTCCATCTCCGAGGCATTTCAGTTTATTTATTTGTTTGGCGCTGTTGGTGTCAGGAGCACTTGATTCTGCAGGCCTAGTGCCTGGGAGGCAAAGTGTTCCCATTCTGAACCATTTCATGTGTCTGAAGACGGAACTCCATGTGTAACTCTATGTTGTTGTTTGTGTCGCACTTCTTTGCTTTATCTTGGCCAGGTCGCAGTTGTAAATGAGAACTTGTTCTCAACTGGTCTACCTGGTTAAATAAAGGTGAAATAAAAAATAAAAAATAAAAAAAAAACTCTGCCTACCTGCAAGGCCCAGAGAGAAAATCAAGTGCACCTATAGGCCAACAGCTGGCCAATCAGATACCTCAGATCACCGTGTCTGCACAGTTTCGCCGAGCCGTGGACTGTAAAAAGAAGCCTCGAACGCACAGCAATGTTACCACTGTGAGATTTCAAAACATTTTAAACCATGACTATGAGAGAGACTCAACAAATACTGCAGAGTTGTTGTTTTTCTGAGTAAGCTCATGTTTAAGTTGTTGTTCAGTAGCACTGTCAACACACAAAATGCACATTCTTCCTTCCCTTACTTCCACTCACGCTACAACCAGCACTGCAGCTTTAATAAATGAGTAACAAAGTGTTCTGATAAGCTTGCGCTGTTATTATTAGCGGCTTGTCTTTTTTAATATCGAGGAATATTTCACTTTCTCTGGTCATATAATGCAGTGCAACTTGAGTTTCTCCATCAGCTGGAACTGTGTACCCTTTTCTCAGAGGAGGGAAAGAGGAGGGACGGTGAGTTGGGTGAGAGGCAGCCTCACCACTGCTCCTTCCCTCCCCTCAGACTCACCATCAGATGCAGGCCGTCAGTCCAGTAAAACAAAGCCAATCATTATGCTCACTCAGCTGTGCCTCACAAGTAAAACAAAAAATGATCCATTACCAGTGTGATCGTATACCTAAAATGTTTAATAGAATTTCAAAATTGTCTGAGAAGAACAACATTGGCAGGGAAATTCAAGTATAGCTAGTGATAATGTATTGAGCCTATAGTAGTGGTGTAAAGTACTTATGTAAACATACTTTAAAGTACTACTTTAAAGTACTACCACTGTTTTTTGGAGTATGTGTACTTTACTAGTTATATTTTTGCCAACTTTTAATTTGACTTCACTACATTCCTAAAGAAAATAGTGTATTTTGTACTCTATACATTTTCCCTGACACCCAAAAGTACTCAGTATATTTTGATCTGGCGGACTCACTAAACACAAATGCTTTGTTTGTAAATTATGTCTGAGTGTTGGAGTGTGCCCCAAGCTATCCGTCAATAAAAAAAAACAAGACAATTGTACCGTCTGGTTTGCGTAATATAAGGAATTTGAAATGGAATATACTTTTACTTTTACTGTTGATACATTTTAAGAATACCATTTACTTTTGATACATAAGTATATTTAAAACCAGATACTTTTAGACTTTTACTCAAGTAGTATTTTACTGAGTGACTTTCACTTTTATTTGAGTCATTTTCTATTGAGGTATCTTTACTTTTACTCAAGTATGACAATTTAGTACTTTTTCCATCACTGACCTATAGGCTACTGCACAAACCTCATTGCTACAGTACTGTTTTTAATTGGTCAATAATGCATAGGCTTGTGTTTTTTAAGTCATGTTTAAATTGATCTTGACTCTTGAGGTTGGTGACCACTGCCCTATATAGTGCACTACTTTTGACCAGACCCCTATAGGCCCTGGTCAAAAGTAGTGCACTATGAAGGGAATATGGTGCCATTTGGAACTGTTCAATCCACTCAAATATGAACACAGAATACAGTATCAGCATGAATACATGCATGCATCATGTTTTTCCCCCTATTTTTACAAGATAGTGGAAGCGTTCAGTTCTGTGTGAAGAGGATCCAAGTCAAGATAGGGGTTTGATCCCTGATCTGGGTGACACGCGCGGTGATACATCTTCATTTGCGAAAGACAGAAAACCTTTGCTCATTTATTAGGTGACACTGGTAAGCCTTGTTAACGACGATGACACCACCTGCAGAACAATACATCAAACAGGTTATGGAAATGCCCATTGCCACACTATATCAATTTCATTAATCAAACTTGCCAGGATTGATACTCGCTACACTTAGACAAGATTAGTCGAGCAGCTAGCGAAATATCCACCAAATGGAAAACTCCTCCTTAGAATCTATAGTGAAGTGAACACTGACTATAGGCAATGTTGTACTGTAGTACATTCTCCCTTAAGATTTACACAGCTCCACTTGGATTGGATTTACATGAAGTAGTCTTCATTTCTCTAAAAGGCATGTGATCTCCTAGCTGATTTAGGATGCTGCCTGCCTGCCCGCCTGCCTGGTGCATTAAGTCAGGTTGCAGGCTAGGACTCTGCTGCAGTGTTATTGGAGCGGGCTAGCTTTGCGCCTCTGTAGCCAAACCCCTTTGCTCTGGCAGCTAACGGGGAAGCTTAGCACTTAGCTTAGCTTAAGGATAATGTGGGCAATAACATTGGAGGCTTTCCCAGTATGTTATCACTATGTTTCTGCTCTCAATAGGGTGTGAAGAGTCCTCACTTTCAAAATGGTGATTGACACAATGGCAAATCTCATATTTAATCAATGTGGGCTACTTTCGGATCACAGCGCAACAGTGCTAATTGATGGGTTGGCTATGGGCTAAATGCGTTTGTCCGGAAGCCTCTGTGCAATAAAGCTGAAAGGAGGTAGAAGAGATGATGGTAGAGAGAGAGAGAGAAAGAAAGACAGAGAGAGAGAAAGAGAGAGAGAGAGAGACAGAGAGGGAGAACAGCTTGTAGAGTGGTAAAGAGCGGTGGACGTGGGCTCAGACAAAAGCATGCGTCACATTCCCTCCTGCCTGTTGACTGAGATAAGTATGGATGCAGCTGCAGGAGGGGCGTATTCTATCCAACTCCACACAAACACTTTGACATACAGTGCATTCGGAAAGTATTCATCCCCTTTACTTTTTCCACATGTTGTTAAGTTACAGACTTACTCTAAAATGTATTCAATGTATGTTTTTTGAAATGGTAAAAAACAGAAATAGCTTATTTTCATAGGTATTCAGACCCTTTGCTATGAGACTTGAAATTGAGCTCAGGTGCGTCCTGTTTCCATTGATCATCCTTGAGATGTTTCAACAACTTGATTGGATTCCACCTGTGGTAAATTAAAATGATTGGACATGATTTTGAAAGGCACACACCTGTCTATACAAGGTCCAACAGTTGACAGTGCATGTCAGAGCAAAAACCAAGCCATGAGGCTGAAGTAATTGTCCTTAGAGCTCCAAGACAGGATTGTGTCAAAGCACAGGCCATAGTGTCAATCACCATATTGAGAACAGAAACACCATGATAACGTACTGGGAAAGCCAGTTACTCTGTGGAGATTGGAGAACCTTTCAGAAGGACAACCATCTCTGCAGCTCTCCACCAATCAGGCCTTTGTGGTAGAGTGGTCAGACGGAAGCCACTCCTCAATTAAAGGCACGGCAGCCAGCTTGGAGTTAGCCAAAAGACACCTAAAGGGCTCTCAGACCATGAGAAACAAGATTATATGGTCTGACGAAACCAAGATTGAACTCTTTGGCCTGAATGCCAAGCGTCATGTTTGAAGAAAACCTGGCACCATCCCTACTGTGAAGCAAGGTGGTGGCAGCATAATGCTGTGGGAATGTTTTTCATTGGCATGGACTGGGAGACTAGTCAGGATCGAGGGAAAGATGAACGGAGCAAAGTACAGAGAGATCCTTGATGAAAACCTGCTACAGAGCACTCAGGACCTCAGACTGGGGCTAAGGTTCACATTCCAACAGGACAACGACCCTAAGCACACAGCCAAGACATTACAGGAGTGGCTTCGGGACAAGTCTCTGAATGTCCTTGAGTGACCGAGCCAGAGCCTGGACTTGATACCAATCAAACATATCTGGAGAGACCTGAGAGGATCTGCAGAGAAGAATAGGAGAAACTCCCCAAAGACAGGTGTGCCAAGCTTGTAGCGTCATACCCACGAGGAGTCGAAGCTGTAATTACTGCCAAAGGTGCTTCAACAAAGTACTGAGTAAATGGCCTGAATACTTACGGTATGTAAATATAATATTTCAGTTTGTACATTTATTTATAAATTAGCAAACATTTATAAAACATGTTTTTGCTTTGTCATTATGTTGCATTGTGCGTAGATTGTGATGGGGGGAAAAAAAACAATTTAATACATTTTTAATAAGGCTGTAAGGTAAACATTTTTGGGGGAAAAAGTAGTATTTCTGAATACTTCAGAAAGGCACTGTATAGGCAAGAAGAGCAGGTGTGCGTGACTGCGCACATGCGTGTATGTGTTAGTGAGCCATTCACAGCCATCTGTAATGTTATTTTACTTCCTCTTGTTTTAGTGCTGGCCCATGCCCTGAGGTTTGTGAGTGGAAATTCTCTCCATGCGAGAACATATTATGCCACAAACTACAGGGCCTGTTGCTTAGGGCAGTTGTCAACACATTTCTGAGAAACAGAAAGAGAAGAAAACTCTACGAAAAAACTGAAGTTCATATTGGTCATCATGATGAGAAGAAAATTCTCTGTTCTGACAATGACTTAGAGAACTTCAGTCGAAGCTATTGAGGAGAGTACAAAGTGTCCCTTCAGTCACTGTGGTTGAAAAGCATTGTTAGTGGATAAAAAAATTGATGGACAAATAGCTTTTCCAGGAACAGACAATTATGTACAATAACAATTTCAGGTAAAAATAAATTGTATAATAGGTTACACTCATTATGAATACAAAGTATCTCAGATACAGAACAAAATGTGACCTAGCTATACAGAAACCACACTGTTAGACAAGCACATTGACAAAGCAATGAAACCCAGAAACCAGCTCTTGATTCGTAGAATCTGAATGCGAGTCAGGAAAATTAAACCTGTGTTGCATCTGTACGATTTCAATCAGTTGGTCATTACTTGGGTTTCCATAAAGAAAATAGGAAACACAGTACAGTAGCTGAAGATAATGAGTGCACCTCCTTTAAGCATGTCTGCAGCTTCTTTCCACTTGTTTGACACATCAGAGAAGGGAGGCAAATGGGAAATAATCATTGAATTGTCAAATGAGTGAAATCAGCCTGATGAAGTTTTGGGACCCAAACCAGCAAAGTGCATCGGATGCAACCAGCATCTCTTTTCCCGGTGGCTGGGATTTTATTAGGAATCAGAACAGCAGATTGCACTGATGAGGCTGAACATGCTGGCTGGCTGGCTGGCTGGCTGGTGTGTGTGTGTATGTGTGTGTTTGTGTGTGTGTGGGGGGGGGGGACGTGGACGTGTGTGTGGACCGAATGTTAATGCCAAGCCTGGGGTTCAGCAATACGACCGACGTGGTCATGTTTGGGAATGGGGATCCACCTCTTTGTCCTGTCCGACCGTATTAACCTTCCCCAGGCATGATGGCCCTCGCTGAGTGTGAGGCTACGGGATGAGGAGGAGACATCAGAGGAAAAACAAAACAATAACCAGACTCATAGGAAAATAAGAAAAAGAGGATCCTTGTCCGTGGTTGACCTGTCTTTTTATTTGATGGGGTGTCAGATGTTGGGTTTTGCATAGGTCAGACACTACCTTAGGGAGAAGATGCTGACTTCAGGGATCGCTTGCTACCCAGGATTTTACCCAGGATGCACTCTGTGTTTCCACTATAATGAAAGAGACCCAGTGTGTTATTAACTAGACCCATGGGAAATGGACCCGTGACAGATGGAAGGATGTATCTGGTTTATGTAAATGAGAACGTGTTCTCAGTCAACTTACCTGGTAAAATAATGGATAAATAAAAAACAAATAAACAAAAATGTGCCAGGGTATACGGACTGAACATACACTATGTACAAAAGTACACTATCATTCAAAAGTTTGGGGTCACTTAGAAATGTCCTTGTTTTTGAAAGAAAAGCACATTTTTTTGTCCGTTAAAATAACATCAAAATGATCAGAAATACAGTCTGGACGTTAATGTTGTAAATGACTATTGTAGCTGGAAACGGCAGATTTGTTATGGAATATCTACATAGGCGTACAGAGACCCATTATCTGCAACCATCAAACCTGTGTTCCAATGGCACGTTGTGTTAGCTAATCCAAGTTTAAAAGGCTAATTGATCATTAGAAAACCCTTCTGCAATTATGTTAGCACAGCTGAAAACTGTTTTTCTGATTAAAGAAGCAATAAAATTGGCCTTCTTTAGACTAGTTGAGTATCTGGATAATCAGCATTTGTGGGTTCCATTACAGCCTCAAAAGGGCCAGAAACAAGTAACTATCTTCTGAAACTCGTCAGTCTATTCTTGTTCTGAGAAATATTGCATGCAAGAAAATGGCAAGAAACTGAAGATCTTGAAACTGGTGAATCACGCTTCACCATCTGGAAGTCCGACGGAAGAATCTGGGTTTGGCGGATGCCAGGAGAATGCTACCTTCCCCGATGCATAATGCCAACTGTAAAGTTTGGTGGAGGAGGAATGATGGTTGAGGGTGGTTTTTCATGGTTCGGGCTAGGCCGTTAGTTCCAGTGAAGGGAAATCTTAACGCTACAGCATACAATGGCATTTTAGACAATTCTGTGCTTCTAATTTTGTGGCAATAGTTTGGGCTTTTCCTGTTTCAGCATGACAATGCCCCCATGCACAAAGCGAGGTCCATAAAGAAATGGTTTGTTGAGATCGGTGTGGAAGAACTTGACTGGCATGCACAGAGCTCTGACCTCAACCCCGTCAAACACCTTTGGGGTGAATTGGAACGCCGACTGCAAGCCAGGCCTAATCGCCCAACATCATTGCCTGAGCTCACTAATGCTCTTGTGGCTGAAAATAAGCAAGTCTCACAGCAATGTTCCAACATCTAGCGCAAAGCCTTCTCAGAAGAGTGGAAGCTGTTACAGCAGCAAAGGGGGGGACAACTCCGTATTAATGGCCATGATTTTGGAATGAGATTTTAGAAGATTTTGATCATGTAGTGTATAAATTAGAACAGAAACATATTACAAAAAAGGACAGACATTGTCAAGCACAGTCCATAATATAACTCCCACACTTATATTAGAAGAGTATGTGTTGCCAAGGTGATGAATCAGATAATGAAAGTGAGATTGGACGACACACAACCCAATAGTGATAATCAGACAACATCAGATAAGCCACTTGTTCCCTCTCTCCCCTACTGTGCAAATGCTGAGAAAAAAAATTGTATTTTGTATTTCTTCATGCAATTTC
The DNA here is from genome assembly GCF_057628025.1 of Oncorhynchus mykiss. Classification (NCBI taxonomy): domain Eukaryota; kingdom Metazoa; phylum Chordata; class Actinopteri; order Salmoniformes; family Salmonidae; genus Oncorhynchus; species Oncorhynchus mykiss. The sequence goes on from NC_143036.1 coordinate 53,023,937, forward strand.
TGTCAGTGTCACGTTAAATCACTTCTCTCGTCTTTAGCATGAGGGGATTGAGGCGATCGGTCGCCTGCCAGCATTGGACTTGTTTATGCTGCCTGTGTGCTGGACAAGAACGCGCTGCAGAATTCTGGCTGCCTTCCAAAGGGCACTGTTACTTCCAACGAACAAATAAAATACTGGTCAGCTAAATATAACATTTCCCTCCATGTGCACAGCAGCATAGGCCCAGGGAGGGAGCGAGAGAGATAGAGAAAGCGTTAGACAGTGGGGGGAGAGAGCAGGGTAGAGAGAGAGAAGAGAAGAGAAGTGAAGAGAAGAGGAGAGAGAGAGAGAGAGAGGGGGGCTGGATTCTGGCCACAGCCTGAGCCAACCTGAGCTGAACGCAACAATGCCTTACTTGAAGTGGAGCATGGTGATAACAGCTCAGAGGTCAGGTCAGCATCCTCTCTCCCTCCCTCCATCTCTCTCGCTGTCTTGTTGTCTCTATCCTAAAGATTAGCATTAGCTCTCCTCTGATTTCCCTTTATTTCTTCATGTATGATTCACAGCCCAGATGACCCTGTCCTCTCTTTCTCTGTCCCATTTCTCTCTTTCTACACTGTAAAACGCTCTTGTTGTTTGGGCAGTATTAAACACTAAATCGAACAGTAAAGTACCATATTAATTATATACAGTAAATTACCGTAAATTGCAATGCATTGTGTGTGATTTTAGGCGTAAACAGTCAATTATACCATCAATTCCAAATAAACTTTTCTTTAACAGTACTTTACTGTAAACACACAGAATTATGGGATTGGCAACTAGCTACTTTTTTAAACAATTCTGAATGATAGGATTGAAAGACATCATGGTCTGAAATGAACCAAACAAACAAGGTGTGTGCAACATTTATATGATTTACACATGTAATTACACCGAATATTACACTGTAATGAAAAACTGTGATTTATACGTAAATGTGGACATTTTTCAACGGTAAAATACTTTGAAAAATTATATAGCAGCATACTGTAAATGATGGTGCGTTGTGGGAAAATATTGTGGGCAGGGAAATAATTGCTGTATTTCTAATGGTACAGTAATTCCACCCCACTGAATACAGTGCTGTACTGTATTTTTGGAGTGCCAAAAACATTTTGGTTGTTCCACTAGTAGTAGTATTGTTGTTTCTGGCTCATGAACATATTTTGAGGCGTGCCTTGTAAGCGGCTACATTTGTGCCACCCATTCGAGAAAGTGTTGTACCAATTTCACTGATATCTGGTAGGAGTGCCCCAACAATTAAATGCGTATATAGGACAGACTGGAGTGGTGTCAAGTCTCAAACCTTTAATGTTTGAGTAGTTGCCATGTCCTTTGGTCTGTTTTGACTTGTGGACACTGCCAGCCAGTTGCCTGTATGTTACCATAAAAACAACTATAAAAAAATATTACAGTAACAGTACTGGATACTGCACTTTTTCCCCCTGTAATTTCCAGACAACTAGCTACTTGTAAGATACTGTAAAACAATAACAGGTAAGGTTTTACGATGTATATTTCCCCCTCTTTCCCTCCCTCTATCTCTCTTTCTGTCCTCCCACCATTTATTTTCTTTCTTATCTTGCCGTTTGTTTCCCTTTTTCTTCCACCACAAATATGGTGCTTGGAAATGAACCTCCGAGATGGATTCATAATTTACACTGGAGTCAACGCGAAGGGGAAACCAACATTGAACATACATTTTTTTAGTCTTGTCATGAGCGGGAGGCAGCCGTGTATGGCAAGGGAGGACTGGGAGAAGAATTAACACACACAGGCTAATGTTTTATCACCTTAGTGCTAGCAATTTAAATGATCACCAAATCAGATTAAGAAATAAGAGCAATTACTATCCACCCCAGTTCCAGAGGAATACTGTGTTGCTATGAGTTGAGAGTTATTCTAAGAAAAGAACATAGCCTGAGAGAAGGTGGCAGGCAAAGTGGACATGGCTGGATGCAGGCTGACACAGTGTATCAGTCTAGGGGGCATGACTGGGCAGGCAAAACCTTGCCACCAATCTTCACCATCCACTGCAGACCCACGTGACTTCTGTAGAGAACCTTAAGGGATGGAGAAATCTACCTAATGACACTTCACTGAAATCTGCAAACATATAACCTAGGTCCAAAGAAAAAAAAAAAGTATATGACATAAGTATATGATATTTTCCAATAGTGGTTCCCTATGCAACAATGAACTGCGCAATAAAGCAGATAATCTGCCTTCCCACACCATCAGAGAAATAAAAACTATAATTCATGTTCATTATAAAATACACCACAATGATGATTACCAAAAAACTTCCACCATAGAGTCCAAATGGCATTCTGAAATGTGTTGAGTTAGAACAAGCCCAGAAATACTGCCTAGCCGACTTTGCCAGGGAACATAGGCCTACGGTAGATTAATCAGGAAGAGAGATTCACACCTCCACGACTCTGTCATCCGGTTTCTCCTTAGGCAGATACACATATAGACAGACAGACACATGCAGCCCAGAGGCCATGTGGTGTTGGGCCATACAAATGGACATTTCCTTGTAAACAATACCTCTAATGATACGTATATTACTAATGATATTTTGATCCGTAGTCTGGGGTTGACGTGCACGGAGGAGACATGCGGTGGCTCGTTGACCTCATGGTGTGAGTGATGATATTTAGAAGGACAAAACTATCCTCTCTGCTGACACTGTGGAACAAATTGGTTAAAAGAAAAACCCTCTGACCTCTCTAAAGGAGTTTTTTTTCCCCACATGTCAATAACAGACTCCAGTCCAAGGAGAGGAGAGAGGGAGGATTGGAGGGCGGGGAAGAAGGGGGAAGGGTGCTTCGAACAAATCCGCCATACACTCAACCACAACATGCAGGTCTAGACAGAGCAGTATGCCATCTCAGACGGCATCCCTAGCCGCGTCCTCAGAGCATGCGCAGACCAGCTGGCTGGAGTGTTTACGGACATATTCGATCTCTCCCTATCTCAGTCTGCTGTCCCCTCATGCTTCAAGATGACCACCATTGTTCCTGTACCCAAAAAAGCAAAGGTAACTGAACTAAATGACCATCGCCCTGTAGCGCTCACTTTGTCATCATGAAGTGCTTTGAGAGACGAGTCAAGGATCGTATCACCTCTACCTTTCCTGTCACCCTAGACCCACTTCAATTTGCTTAACGTCCCAATAGATCCACAGACGATGCAATCGCCATCACACTGCAAACTGCCCTAACCCATCTGGACAAGAGGAATACCTATGTAAGAATGCTGTTCATTGACTATAGCTCAGCATTTAACACCATAGTACCCTCCAAGCTCATCATTAAGCTTGAGGCCCTGGGTCTGAACCCCGCCCTGTGTAACTGGGTCATGGACTTCCTGATGAGCTGCCCCCAGGTCGTGAAGGTAGAAAACAACACTACCACAAGGGTGTAGGCTCAGCCCCCTGCTGTACTCCCTGTTCACCCATGACCGTGTGGCCATGCATGCCTCCAACTCAATCATCAAGTTTGCAGACGAAACAACTGTACTAGGCCTGATTACCAACAATGACTAGACAGCCTACAGGGAGGAGGTGAGGGCCCTAGGAGTGTGGTGCCAGGAAAATAACCTCTCACTCAACGTCAACAAAACGAAGGAGCTGATCGTGGATTTCAGGAAACAGCAGAAGGAGCATCCCCTTATCCACATCGACTGGACCGCAGTTGAGAAGGTGGAAAGCTTCAATTTCCTTGGCTTACACATCACTGACAAACTGAAATGGTCCACCCACACAGATAGTGTGGTGAAGAAGGAGCAACGGTGCCTCTTCAACCTCAGGGGACTGAAGACATTTATATTGGCACCTAAAAAACAAACTTTTACAGATGCACAATTGAGAGCATCCTGTCGGGCTGTATCACCGCACGCAACCACAGGACTCTCCAGAGGGTGGTGCGGTCTGCCCAACACGTCACCAGGGGCAAACTACCTGCCCTCCAGGACACCAACAGCACCTGCTGTCACAGGAAGGCCAAAAATATCATCAAGGACAACATCCACCCACGCCACTGCCTGTTCACCCCGAAGGTGAGGTCAGCACAGGTGCTTCAAAGCTGACTGAAAAGCAGCTTCTATCTCAAGGCTATCAGACTGTTAAATAGCCATCACTAGCACATTAGAGGCTGCTGCCCTATATACATAGACTTGAAATCACTGGCCACTTAAATAATGGAACACTCGTCACTTTAACAACGTTTACATATTTTGCATTACTCATCTCATATGTATATACTCTATTCTATACTATTCTACTGTATCTTAGTCTATGCCGCTCTGACATTGCTCGTCCAAGTATTTATATATTCTTAATTCTATTACTTTACTTTAGATTTGTGTGCATTGTTCTGAAATTGTTAGATATTACTGCACTGTTGGAGCTAGAAACACAAGCATTTCGCTACACCCGCAATAACATCTACTTAAACATGTGACCAATAAAATGTTATTTGATTTTGATACACACACTCAACAAACAAATGTATCCAGCCTCCACACACACGCAACAAATACACATGTATACCCACCCACTCAACACACACACACAAATCCCCCCCACCCACACACACACACTCAACCAACATATACACATCCCAACTACAGACATGCTCCAGATGCTACGGGTTTGCATTCCCACCACGCTGCATTACCGTTGATTCTACATGACTGGCTAATGGAGTGAGCTTTAACCCACTGTGCTACGCTGCGACTGGGCTGCAGAGTCAGCAGACGCCTTACTGCAGGAAGGCCAAGGGGGAAGCACCTTAGGTCATCCTGAGGGAACAATTGTGGTTAATGTGAAGTGATTACTTGAGAGTTGTGTTCCGGAGGCTTTGGATGAGGGGAATGAGGGCCTTGAGAGGTGGGGAGGGGGGGGGGGGGGGGGGGGGGGGTGGTGTATTGATTGATTGATTTTATTTTATCATTTAAAAACACAAGACAACCATAAATGTGGATATAATGCATTCATTGTTTTTTGAGGATCACACACAGAAAAATGTCAACTTACTTCAATTGTGGTCCTCTTCAAAAATATCAAACATGTTACACATCCACAGCTAAAAGCTGAGTTTGTGGTAAACGTCACATGGCCAAAATAATTAAACTATGCAAAGACCAAATCAATAACATACAGTATTTAAATTGTCCTCCCGATGACAGTGGTTGCTCTCTTTGGAATAGCTTGCAGAACTAGTCAGCCAGCGTCCTTCACTGTCCAAACTGCGTTGGTTGCGATGACTTGCAAGTAGCCTGGCTCTGCCTTGCCTTGCAAATCTTTTCACTGCCTCGCCATCCTCGCTGAGTTGAGTCGGCTCTCTGCAGCTCCTCAGTAGCGAGTCCCCTCGCTGAACCAGCACGAGTAATCTCCCGTGGTGTTCTCCAGGCTAAATAGTTTCCTGGTCCCGGTGTAGCAGGCTTCCATTACAGCTAGCAGCTGACAGTAAAGCTAGCTAGCAGTCAAATCGATCTAATAATCAATTTACTGCTGCTAGTGAAAATAACAGATCCCAGATCACCATGTGATCGCTATCTAATTATTTCCCAAAGCTAATAGCTCGCGGGAAAATAGTTGCACATAAAAACACGACGGATAAAACAAAATGAACAAGACATTTGCTGGAGCTAAGAGCCCAGCAGCTAGGTTGCCCCTAGGGCACCATGGCAACCAATGATAGTAATGTAGATGAAATGGGAAAGGGTCTATCATTCTCAGAGGAAGGAGGGTTGACGGAATTGGGGGGTATGGAGAGGTGGGAGGTGATGGTGCTTGGCTCTTGGGCTCTTGGCGTGATGATGAGAGTGCGTTTGTGACACAGCCGGCAGCTTCACTAAAGGCTGCTAACGCATGGGCGACTTCAGTCCAGGCGACTGCAGCTCTCTCTCTCCCTCAGTTGCCCACACACAGGAGGGAAAGGTCCATCGCCGTTCATTTCTGGAGAGCCTGTGTCACACCCTGACCATAGTTTACTTTGTATATTTCTATGTTGTGGTTGGTCAGGGTGTGATCTGAGTGGGCATTCTATGTTTCATGTCTAGTTTGTCTAGTTCTATGTTCGGCCTGATATGGTTCTCAATCAGAGGCAGGTGTTCGTCATTGTCTCTGATTGGGAACCATATTTAGGTAGCCTGGGTTTCACTGTGTGTTTGTGGGTGATTGTTCCTGTCTTTGTGTAGTATTCACCAGATAGGCTGTATTAGGTTTTGAGTTCTCACGTTTCTTGTTTTTTCGTTAGTTTGTTCATGTATAGCGTCGTGAATAAAATACAATGAACAACCACCACGCTGCGCTTTGGTCCGCCTCTACTTCACAAGAAGAGAATCGTTACAGAATCACCCACCACAACAGGACCAAGCGGTGTGGTAATGGGCAAAGGAAAAAGCAGCAGCAGGAGCAGCGCGAGGAGGTATGGACATGGGAGGACGAATTAGACGGTAAAGGACCTTGGGCTCAGCCAGGAGAGTATCGCCGCCCCAAGGAAGAACGGGAGGCGGCGAAAGCGGAGAGGCGCTGGTATGAGGAGGCAGCGCGGCGTCGTGGATGGAAGCCCGGGAGTCAGCCCCAAAAATTTCTTGGGGGGGGGCTAACAGGGAGTATGGCTACGCCAGGTAGGAGACCTGAGCAAACTTCCTGTGGTTACCGGTGGGCTAGAGAGACCGGGCAGGCACCGTGTTATGCTGTGGAGCGCACGGTGTCCCCAGTGCGGGTGCACAGCCCGGTGCGGTACATTCCAGCTCCGCGTATCGGCCGGGCTAGAGTGGGCATCGAGCCAAGTGCCATGAAGCCGGCTCTACGCATCTGGTCTCCAGTGCGTCTCCTTGGGCCGGCTTACATGGCACCAGCCTTGCGCACGGTGTCCCCGGTTCGCCTGCATAGCCCAGTGCGGGCTATTCCACCTCGCCGCACTGGCAGGGCGACCGGGACCATTCAACCGGGTAAGGTTGGGCAGGCTCGGTGCTCAAGAGCTCCAGTGCGCCTGCACGGCCCGGTCTATCCGTCACCACCTCCACACCCCAGCCCTCCGGTGGCAGCTCCCCGTACCAGGCTGTCTCTCCGGCCCATCCGTCCAGAGCCTTCCTCCTCTCCAGCGCTGCCGGAGTCTCCCGCCTCTCCGGCGCTACCAGAGCCTTCCTCCTCTCCAGCGCTGCCGGAGTCTCCCGTCTGTCCGGCGCCTCTGCCGGAGTCTCCCGCCTGTCCGGCGCCTCTGCCGGAGCCTCCCGCCTGTCCGGCGCCTCTGCCGGAGCCTCCCGCCTGTCCGGCGCCTCTGCCGGAGCCTCCCGCCTGTCCGGCGCCTCTGCCGGAGCCTCCCGCCTGTCCGGCGCCTCTGCCGGAGCCTCCCGCCTGTCCGGCGCCTCTGCCGGAGCCTCCCGCCTGTCCGGCGCCTCTGCCGGAGCCTCCCGCCTGTCCGGCGCCTCTGCCGGAGCCTGTCCGGCGCCTCTGCCGGAGCCTCCCGCCTGTCCGGCGCCTCTGCCGGAGCCTCCCGCCTGTCCGGCGCCTCTGCCGGAGCTTCCCGTCTGCCCGGCGCCTCTGCCGGAGCTTCCCGTCTGCCCGGCGCCATCGGAGCTTCCCGTCTGCCCAACGCTGCCAGCGCCGCCCGTCTGCCCAGCGCCGCCAGCGCCGCCCGTCTGCCCAGCGCCGCCAGCGCCGCCCGTCTGCCCAGCGCCGCCAGCGCCGCCCGTCTGCCCAGCGCCGCCAGCGCCGCCCGTCTGCCCAGCGCCGCCAGCGCCGCCCGTCTGCCCAGCGCCACCAGCGCCGCCCGTCTGCCAGGAGCCGCCAATGCCGCCCGTCTGCCAGGGGCCGCCAGTGCCGCCCGTCAGCCAGGGGCCGCCAGTCAGCCAGGGGCCGCCAGTGCCGCCAGTCAGCCCAGCGCCAGCGCCGCCAGTCAACCAGGGGCCGCCAGTGCCGCCAGTCAGCCAGGGGCCGCCAGTCAGCCAGGGGCCGCCAGTGCCGCCAGTCAGCCAGGGGCCGCTAGAGCCCCTCCGCCCGGAGCAGCTGTCCCTCTGTCCCGAGCAGCTGTCCCTCTGTCCCGAGCAGCTGTCCCTCTGTCCCGAGCTGTCTCTTAGGAGGGTCACCTGTCTAGGGACGCTAAGGAGGTGGACAAAGACTATTATGGAGTGGGGTCCACGTCCAGCGCCAGAGCCGCCTCCGCGGACAGATGCCCACCCAGACCCTCCCCTATAGGTTCAGGTTTTGCGGCCAGAGTCCGCACCTTGGGGGGGGGGGGGTACTGTCACACCCTGACCATAGTTTACTTTGTATATTTCTATGTTGTGGTTGGTCAGGGTGTGATCTGAGTGGGCATTCTATGTTTCATGTCTAGTTTGTCTAGTTCTATGTTCGGCCTGATATGGTTCTCAATCAGAGGCAGGTGTTCGTCATTGTCTCTGATTGGGAACCATATTTAGGTAGCCTGGGTTTCACTGTGTGTTTGTGGGTGATTGTTCCTGTCTTTGTGTAGTATTCACCAGATAGGCTGTATTAGGTTTTGAGTTCTCACGTTTCTTGTTTTTTCGTTAGTTTGTTCATGTATAGCGTCGTGAATAAAATACAATGAACAACCACCACGCTGCGCTTTGGTCCGCCTCTACTTCACAAGAAGAGAATCGTTACAGCCTGTTTGAATATTACATAAAGACAGACAGCTGCAGCCAATACAGCTTGGTGAGACATCTACATCAACCCAGTGAACCCATACGGAATAACTGGATGAATCCAAATGGAACTGACAGTCACAACAACAAGTGAATAATCTGCATACATGTGTGCCAGACTCAACAGGAACAAACAAACAAAGCCAAGCAGTTGCATTAAGACACTGTTTACCTCATGACTGGAATCCTCATATGTGCTGTATATAAATGAGGAATACATAATGTGATTAAAATGGGCTCATCCAGCATTTTCACTGGGTTACATAAGTCAACAGAGAGGGCATATTGTGAGCCCATTAAGCCTAGCTAACAAATACGTACAGCCTTCAAATGTAATGGTATATGCAGCCTGCTAAGCTGTAGATCTCTGAGGCTGACGCAAACCAAGATATACAGCTCCCATATGTAATCGGAAGCAGGCGATCATCACATCTTGGCTATAGATTTGTGAGCCAGAGTCTGATTCTGTCTAATTGCTACCTGAGTTGGCCTTGTCAGTTGTGCTGGGAATAAGTGCCTTGGCAGTTGGCTCTGGTTCATATTTCATTTGGTGAAACAGGTGCGTTGGCCCAGTGTGTTGGCCTTGCACAATGTGGGTGAGTGCCTCTGGGCTGCTCAAAACAGCGTTCGCCATCTCCTCTCCCTGCTTCGTTCCACCATCGCTCCACAGCTCGCTGGCAATAAAGGTTATCCCGACTGATAAACACATTGTAATTACTCACAATCCCGCTGAGGGCGAAACTTCACCACAATAGATGCGTGCACCACTCAATGTAATGGCTGCGGAACATGACATGCTAAAATACATTTCAGCATGGGAGAACATGTTTTTACGTGATGGGAAACTAAGTTACTACGCTCCTTTGGGGAGGAAGACTGGAGTGCATCCATTTCATTTCCATCCATAATTCACCACCAGATGTTTGTGGGTTTCGCATCACAACATGGCCACCATGTTGACGAGAATAATCCTGTGGTGAATACTCCGGTACACGACTGTGTCATGTGGATCCACGGTGACGTGGGTCTATCTCTATGAGCTGCCACTGATGGTTTAAAACACAACGCCTCCTCGCGAGCACAAATGTCCGATTCGGACCAAAACTCAGCGACGTCCCGATGGATCATTTCAGCTCTCATTGAAATAACGAGCTCCCATCCTGGGTTCCCTTTGTTTCAACGTCTCTCGATCCGCACTGGACAACATCACAGTGACAAGCGTCAACGTTCTTTGTATGACATTCTCGGATGAAGGAGTTTAGGGGAGAAGAAACCTCATGACAATAAGAAGTCTCTCTCGCGGCAGACGTTCTGGCACGCTGTCACATCTTAAAGAGTTGCTGTGCCAGGGGCCGGTGGAAAAGCTGTGAAGACAAAGCTACCGGTTGACCAAGTGTGTTATTTCAGCCGAGCTGCAGAATCCATTTGAACGCCCACTCGGCACCCAAAGACTCTCATCCACACCAGATTTCATACTCAATCTATTACCTGCTGCTTGGGATGGATGGCTGCAGATCCACAAAGAGGTGCTCATTATCCGAGGCGCGCAGAAGAGAGAAAAGACACATGCGGGAGAAAAAACTTTCCTTACCTATGTTTGGAAAGATATAGACTAGCTCATAATATCCTTGTCTACTGTATATGTAATGTACTGTTGATTGCTTGCAATTTGTTCAGCAAGAAACTCTTGCTTGATGGTGAGTGCTATTTGTTTCCCATCTAAAGACTGTTAGGAGAATAGCTATGGAAGCAGCTAAGGAACTAGTGGATAGGTATGAAACCAGCACAGAAGAACACTTATAAATGCTAAAGGCTCATAAGTGGATTCATGGCTTGATCGTCTTTGTGATCCTGCTCTGTTTTATTTCCATGCCTGGCACAGCCCACTCCAGGGGCATCAAATAGTAAGTAAGCCACATGAAAGTCCACAGATTGTGCCCATTGGGGTTGTGTGTTAGATCCTTGCCAAACCCTCAACCTGTCATGCAAGTTGGATGGAAGGAGGCACAGTGGGACACATTGGATTCGTAGAAGTAGTGGCGACATAATTGCCAGATGAGAGAAGCCGCCTTCCTGCAGGGACCACACTTTCGTGACAGCTTAGAGAGCAGAGATGATGGCCCAGGGCCTTAGTCACTATACTGATTTTGTGATGGGTTTAGTCCAAAAAGTGTACATCTCAAGTGCTATAGTTGTCACTATTCACTGAATTGAGGCAAACTAACTAACAACTAAGTCAAATGCATAATAAATTAATACAATGAATAAAAATAAGTTCTGATGATATAGCAAGGTCCAAACCCATCTGGCCTGGCAGTCCCCTAGGCTTCCACGGGTTTCCGTGGGAGATATTAGAGGCAGCAATCTCTTCACGTTAGCCATGGTGCCCTGGAGAATGAGATGGGGCTAGCGTCTCACTCCCTCCGACCGAGCTGCCATCCCATGTCTTTTTCTCCCAGCTCTCCATCTCTTCCCCATGACCGGCCACGTCACTTGGAATTAAAGCTCGATCCTCTATTGGCTGTTTTTGCACAACGACATGACGGCAATAGAAAAACACAACTTTTTATGTTATTGTATTGAGCAAGCAATATTTTTCTCTCCCCAGCTTCCATCAACTGATCCAGCAATGGGATGATTGTGAATGATCTTATTGATTATAGAGGAAGCATAATTGCCATTCTGCAAGACATCCTCAGCCAGCATTTCTGTAATAGTTATTGATGGCATGGGCTGCCATTTTTATTTAACCAGGCAAGTCAGTTAAGAACAGATTCTTATTTACAATGACGGCCTAGGAACAGTGGGTTAACTGCCTTGTTCAGGGGCAGAACAACAGATTTTTACCTTGGGGATTTGATCTAGCAACCTTTGCAGTTAGGTGCCCAACACTCTAACCACTAGGCTACCTGCCACCATGACATCAACAACTTCAGGAATGTGACCAAATGTACTTTTAGTTCACTCACTCACAGTTTTCTTTAATGTCTTTAAACCATGGTAGTCTACCATTCTGCCCACATGAAAGGGAAAGTACAGAACGTTGATGATGATGTCATGACGATGCACATTTCCAAGGCATTTCCAGACACTCAATGAGTGCAACAGACAATGATTATTACACAATACTTGATACTTGAATACTGTGACTGCAAAAGCAAAACGTTCCATCTGCAGTATGTCAGCAGAAATATCTGCATGCCATTCAGGTTACCTAGCCCACTTGTTCTTGAAGTGCAGACAGGGGAGAAACATTACCATTGCCATTGCATAGATTACCCGACACTGTTCTATAATTGATCTACCACTTAGCTAGGGTTAATTTCACACAAGGGCAAATGGTTCACTACAAGCACTGCTACTAATGACATACTTAGGTAACATTGTGCAATTCAGTACTTCTCTTTTTTTCTTCCTGGGTTACCTTGATTGCGTGCTGAGTAAATAGGTCATCGCTGTTTGCGAGCATCACATATGTGTTATGGCCTTTGGATGTTTTTGTCTCCCTTAAGAGCAAATTGTGACACTTTTAGGCAGAATCACAGAGAATGCCAGTTATATTTTCATTGTAATGTCTCTGGAGTGGCTATGTGCTTCGAGTACAGAGTCTATGCCCAGATCAGGGCCAGAGCTCTTCAAAATATGAAGAAACCGATGATTGTGGCTGTGTGACACAATACAGTGCTCCAATGTATGTGTAGCTTGTATGAGTCTGACAAACAGGCTAACAATGCATAACTATCAAAGGCAACAAAAAAAATCCTCAAATGTTTTACATAAGAAAATATGAACTTGCTCTTTTCCCCTGAAGCTATCCCCGACTCCATCCCAAACACACAAGCCATTGAGCAGTGCATACCCAGCACTAAGATGCACAAACAAAACATACCCTATGTGCCTGAAGAAATGAAGACAAATTCACACATACACAATGAAATGTATGCCTGAGTCAAAGGTGAAGTGAAACTTTAAAGCTACGAAAATATCAAGCCGTTATTTCCACTCACTGGGGTTTACCGATATGCAAATGTGAGTGTTTCAATAGAGCAAACTCAGTAATGGTGGAAATGATAAAGTGAGTTTCTGACCTCACAGGCCCTGGTACAGAAGTGATGATATAATGATGTAGAAAGAAGCTGCTAATAGTGTCCTAATTAGTTCAGACGCTTTGAATACTTAATATCAGTGTGCGGCAATTTGAGAGGATGGCACCGCCACTGAGTCACTTCATCAGCAACGTCTATTCTTTTTGTGCAGTTTTTAACATTAAGGGACCTCTCTCTCTCTCTCTCTCTCTCTCTCTCTCTGTCTCTCTTTGCTGCTGAATAATATGCTTCGCCATTGATTAGCTCGGAGAAGGATAATTAGCTTGCATCGGATTATAGCCACTTTAGTTTATTTACTCCAAATAACAAGAGAGAAATAGAACGCGTGTCTTATTTATTCAGCTGGCGTGACATCACAGAACTCTGGCGATGTTCCAATGTTCCATACATCGCCCCACTACATTAAACATGAAATTGATGCATATTTGAATAAGATGACTCAAAGGGATTTAACGGTCAAGATGGTATAGCTTAGGAGTATATTAAGCAATCAAAGCTGAATATATGCTGTCGGGGAGAAAGGGGGCACGGCCCGAAGCTTGTTCAGGCCAATTCAATTACCCCTGGCCGTGCACTAATAGAGTAGACTAACCTCGCAAGGGGTTACTTTAGGACCACTCTGCTGACTAGTGCTTCTTGTCTACATGATCTAATTCACTAAGACATGGAGCTATTGATTATGTTTGCATGCCAGAGGAAAACCTTTTTCAGATGCTGCACTCCTTAAGTTGCCATCTGGCGTTGGTAAGCTACGAGCTAAGCGGACAGTTCTAGCTGTGTACAAGGTAAGGGTTAATTATGTTACCAGAGATAGGCCATGTAAGGTAAGATCAACTATTGGCTGTGTCTTCAAGCACTGGGGTCAATACAAAAATCAATGGCATCACTTGAGGTGCCTGTGCAATTTTTTTTTTAATGGGGTATTTTCTTATCAGCCATTGAATGAACTGAGGTCAAAAGGGTTGCGTTGACCATAAACCACATCGATGCGTTCTCTATGTAGCAGCATTTCTTTGCCATATTGCACATTTTTCTATACCTCTCTCAACCTCTGTGGAGCTGTAGACACAACCCTCTTATCTAGAGCGTCTGTGCTGTCAGCAAGAGTGCTCTATTTTAGGCTTTATCTTGAGTAGGGCCTGGCGAAAACAGGGCCCTAAAGCTCTCGCTGCGTGAGATAAGGGAGACAGGGACACTGTAACCTGTGTGTACGGTCGACCAGGGTGGGTAATGGATGGCAGGATGGCTGCTCGCTGCAATCAAACAGCTTCCCACAGGATACTGGAGCTCGAGTGGAGGATGGATGGATCACACATGCCACTAGCCAGGTCCTTAAATGAGTCTAGATACCACAGGAGGTTGGTGGCACCTTAATTGGGGAGAACGGGCTCGTGTTAATGACTGGAGTGGAATGGTATCAAATACGTCAAACACCTGGTTTCCAGGTGTTTGATGCCATTCCATTTGCTCCGTTCCGGCCATTATTATGAGCCGTCCTCCCCTCAGCCACTACCTGTGCTAGATACAGCCTCAAAAATCCCTCTACATTAGCTACAATAGCCCTGAAATTATAATAGATTCATGCTCGAATTGTCTTCTCCCCAAAACACAAACACAGAGACTTACAGTGGAATATCATGTGACATAGTAATAGGAGGGAAAACAAAGAAACAAACTGCTCTGTTCGCTACAACCCCCAAATCTGAATTCTGAAGAGGGCAGATGAAACATTCACATAGCCAAGTCAAACTAAAGCCAAGTCAAAGAGAATAGACCTTGGAGACACAGACACACATACTGACAGACCGCCCTCCTTCACCATCAAAACCCTCGTCACAATACAGAGTGGAGAGAACCAGATGAGACCAGTCAGAAAAGCCCAAGTCTCGGCCGATAGACAACATTGCCTCTATTTGACAGTTTCATTTTGAAACCCTATTGTTACAACCAATGTGTATTATATTAATCAGCCTTGGCATTGAAATACCACTCTGCATAATCTCAAACAATAAAACGGAGCGACGCTTCTCTGTGAGAAAGCAGCCACCAAAATAAATCCCTCCGAATTTGAGAAGAAATACATTTATTTCAACCGATTTCCCCCTTATGTCGTTTACTTCTCCTGTATTGTCATCCATCCTTTCCCCACATCTCGTATTCCTCACTTGTTCTCCTCTCTGTTGCTTCGGCAGCCAGGCTTGACACGGAGGAGCCGTAACCTAAGCTGACATTTCTCTTTGTACGTCCAGTAAATGTACGAGTTCTTTCTAATGAGCAGGAGGGGGTATTTTTCTTTGGGAAAATGCAGCTATGATTATTAGAGGTTGACCGATTAATCGTAATGGCCAATTAATTAGGGCCGATTTCCGATTGTTATGAAAACTTGAAATCGGCCCTAATTAATTGGCCATTACGATTAATCGGTCAACCTCTAATAATCATAGCTGCATTTTCCCAAAGAAAAATATTTGGACACAGATTTGGCCAATTTTTTAAAAATATATTTTTTACACCTTTATTTATCCTTTATATAACTAGGCAAGTCAGTTAAGAACACATTCTTATTTTCAATGACGGCCTAGGAACGGTAGGTTAACTGCCTTGTTCAGGGGCAGAATGACAGATTTTTACTTTGTCAGCTCGGGGGATTCAATCTTGCAACCTTACAGTTAACTAGTCCAATGCTCTAACCACCTGATTACATTGCACTCCACGAGGAGACTGCCTGTTACGCGAATGCAGTAAGAAGCCAAGGTAAGTTGCTAGCTAGCATTAAACTTATCTTATAAAAAACAATCAATCAATCATAATCACTAGTTAACTACACATGGTTGATGATATTACTAGTTTATCTAGTGTCTCCTGCGTTGCATACAATAGATGCGGTGTGTATTTGCGAAAAAGGACTGTCTTGGTCCAATGTGTACCTAACCATAAACATCAATGCCTTTCTTAAAATCAATACACAAGTATATATTTTTAAACCTGCATATTTAGTTAATATTGCCTGCTAACCTGGCTCCTTGCGAACTCTGTGAAGACTATTTCTTCCTAACAAAGACAGCCAACTTCGCCAAACGGGAGATGATTTAACAAAAGCGCATTTGCGGAAAAAAGCAATCGTTGCACGTCTATACCTAACCATAAACATCAATGCCTTTCTTAAAATCAATACACAGAAGTATATATTTTTAAACGTGCATATTTTGCAAAAACAATCCAGTTTAGCAGGCAATATTAACCAGGTGGAATTGTATCACTTCTCTTGCCAAAACCTAGGAAGAAACCTAGAGAGGAACCAGGCTATGTGGGGTGGCCAGTCCTCTTCTGGCTGTGCCGGGTGGAGATTATAACAGAACATGGCCAAGATGTTCAAATGTTCATAAATGACCAGCATGGTGAAATAATAATAAAGCAGAACTGTTGAAACTGGAGCAGCAGCACGGCCAGGTGGACTGGGGACAGCAAGGAGTCATCATGTCAGGTAGTCCTGAGGCATGGTCCTAGGGCTCAGGTCCTCCGAGAGAGAGAAAGAAAGAGAGAAAGAGAGAATTAGAGAGAGCACACTTAAATTCACACCGGACACCGAATAGGACAGGAGAAGTACTCCAGATATAACAAACTGACCCTAGCCCCCCGACACATAAACTACTGCAGCATAAATACTGGAGGCTGAGACAAGAGGGGTCAGGAGACACTGTGGCCCCATCCGAGGACACCCCCGGACAGGGCCAAACAGGAAGGATATAACCCCACCCACTTTTCCAAAGCACAGCCCCCACACCACTAGAGGGATATCTTCAACCACCAACTTAGCATCCTGAGACAAGGCCGAGTATAGCCCACAAAGATCTCCGCCACGGCACAACCCAAGGGGGGGCGCCAACCCAGACAGGAAGATCACATCAGTGACTCACCCCACTCAAGTGACGCACCCCTCCTAGGGACGGTATGAAAGAGCCCCAGTAAGCCAGTGACTGTAATAGGGTTAGAGGCAGAGAATCCCAGTGGAAAGAGGGGAACCGGCCAGGCAGAGACAGCAAGGGCAGTTCGTTGCTCCAGAGCCTTTCCGTTCACCTTCCAACTCCTGTGCCAGACTACACTCAATCATATGACCCACTGAACAGATGAGTCTTCACTAAAGACTTTTGAGAGGTTGAGACCGAGTTTGCGTCTCTTACATGGGTAGGCAGACCATTCCATTAAAATGGAGCTCTATAGGAGAAAGCCCTGCCTCCAGCTGTTTGCTTAGAAATTCTAGGGACAATTAGGAGGCCTGCGTCTTGTGACCGTAGCGTACATGTAGGTATGTACTGCAGGACCAAATCAGAGAGAGAGGTAGGAGCAAGCCCATGTAATGCTTTGTAGGTTAGCAGTTAAACCTTGAAATTAGCCCTTGCCTTGACAGGAAGCCAGTTAGGTTAGCACTGGAGTAATATGATCACATTTTTGGGTTCTAGTCAGGATTCTAGCAGCCGTATTTAGCACTAACTGAAGTTTATTTAGTGCTTTATCCGGGAAGCCGGAAAGTAGAGCATTGCAGTAGTCTAACCTAGAAGTGTCAAAAGAATGGATTAATTTTTCTACATCATTTTTGGACAGAAAGTTTCTGATTTTTGCAATGTTACGTAGATTGAAAAAAACTGTCCTTGAAATGGTCTTGATATGTTCTTCAAAAGAGAGATCAGGGTCCAGAGTAACGCCGAGGTCCTTCACAGTTTTATTTGAGACGACTGTACAACCATTAAGATTAATTGTCAGATTCAACAGAAGATCTCTTTGTTTCTTGGGACCTAGAACAAGCATCTCTGTTTAGTCCGAGTTTAAAAGTAGAAAGTTTGCAGCCATCCACTTCCTTATGTCTGAAACACATGCTTCTAGCGAGGGCAATTTTGGGGCTTCACCATGTTTCATTGAAGCATGAATGAAGCATTCATTCAAACAGCACTTTTGTGTGTTTTGCCGGCAGCTCATCGCTGTGCTTCAAACATTGAGCTGTTTATGACTTCAAGCCTATCAACTCCCGAGATTAGGCTGGTGTAACCGATGTGAAATGGCTAGCTAGTTAGCGGGGTGCGCGCTAATAACGTTTCAAACGCCACTCGCTCTGAGACTTGGAGTGGTTTTTCCCCTTGCTCTGCAAGGGCCACGGCTTTTGTGGAGCAATGGGAAACACTGCTTCGAGGGTGGCTGTTGTCGATGTGTTCCTGGTTCGAGCCCAGGTAGGGGCGAGGAGAGGGATGGAAGCTATACTGTTACACTGGCAATACAAAAGTGCCTGTAAGAACATCCAATAGTCAAAGGTATATGAAATACACATCGTATAGAGAGAAATTGTAATATAATTCCTATAATAACTACAACCTAAAACTTCTTACCTGGGAATATTGAAGACTCCTGTTAAAAGGAACCACCAGCTTTTCAATGTTCTCATGTTCTGCGCAAGGAACTTAAACCTTAGCTTTTTTATATGGCACATATTGCACTTTTACTTTCTTATCCAACACTTTGTTTTTGCATTATTTAAACCAAATTGAACATGTTTCATTTTATTTGAGGCTAAATAGATTTTATTGATGTATTATATTAAGTTAAAATAAGTGTTCATTCAGTATTGTTGTAATTGTCATTATTACAAATAAAAAATGTAAAAATCGTCAGATTAATCGGTATCAGCTTTTTTTGGTCCTCCAATAATCGGTATTGGTATCGCCGTTGAAAAATCATAATCGGTCGACCTCTAATGATTATGTAAAGTTATTGTCTGTGTTTTTGCGGCAGGTTACCTGAGGTTATGGAATGTCAGATTTACTTCAGTCAGAGATTGGACTATCTAGGAGACTGGACACATTCAGAGACATAGACCTTGTTGGAATACTTAAAAACAGCATCCTTTCTTCCTCCCTTCCTTGAAGTAATTATCTCATAGACGCAAGCAAGGGCTTTCTCCAAGGGCTCTCAGAAATGTAATAGAGCAGAGACATGTATTGAGATATGTATATACCAGAAGGATATACAACTTTTCAATGGAGGAACTGGGAGACATGTGCATACAGAGACCGAAATATAACATTTGGTTCAGAATATCCATGTACTATCCAGTCACCTTAACATTGGGGAATTTCAGATGAAGCGCCACTTGAGCAGGTAATCATATCAGTACACTGTAAAAGTTTTTTGGTGGAAACTCGCTGCCTATAACCATTAGAGTAAACCAACTCAAAGTATGTCAATACTTAAAGTAATAAAGTGACATCACCCATATAACCATATGGGTGATGTCACTTTATTACTTTAAGTATTGACATACTTTGAGTATTTGTAAGTTCTAAACACTTAACTGTTTTGTGTTTTATGAACTTTTTCACACTAAATTGCATTATGGATTCTGAATTGTAATGATTCGTCGTTACTTGAACATGAATATTTGTTGTAGGAAACATAAAAATGTTGGGTCCCTTCTACTTAAATTATTAATCTTCGTTACACATTTTTGTCAAGTGTAAGTAGTTCTGATTAGTAACGTTCAGTTGTCATGTCTTAATGTTGTATGTATTTGACAACTTGTCATTTGCACCCACCTTAGCAAGCATTGCTGAGCACAGTACTCATTCCAATAAGCTGTAATCGTTACAGGATACTGCATTAGCCTCTGTCATTGAGAGTGGTGCAGATGACCTTCTTCTTCTTCGTCTTCTTCCGTACTGAAGTGTGAGGCCAGTCATGGCCTGCCTATATTAAATTCCCTTAATTATTCCTGTTCCTAAAATGAAAAAATGTCCCCACTAACTAACCCTACGCCTTTATACCACTATTTTATGAAAATTAACATCACCACACCATTAACTCTTCTGCAGTGAAATATCGTACACCCAGGTACTTCTCTGCAGCTGCCACGTACACTCATTAAAAACCCACTACACCCGTTCCACTACTTTGACCCTATCTGTTCCCGCACCATGCCAACAGTCTGGGAGGACGGGACACCACCACTCAACACACCCTGGAACTCTTCTGCAGTTCAGTTGATAACCATCGCTATGAACGCTAAAAAGCCAACCTTACTGAAGCATGAATCCCTAATTGCCCTATCCCTCTGTGCTTGCACAAATCTAATACACACCCTTGACCCATCTTCCTCTACTTTCTTCACTGCCTCAGCATATGACACCATATGCACTACTCTGACCCTGGCTATCTCCACCTGCCTCTCTTGCAACCGGACTCTTCCTATCCCCTGAGCACCCCTACATTTGACACACACAACTTTATCCACCAAAACAATACAATCCTCAGTTTTTATTATATTTAAAAAAATATATATGTTATTTTACGAGTTAAGTTGACTGAGAACACATAATTTACAGCAATGACCTGGGGAATAGTAACAGGGGAGAGGAAGGGGGATGAATGAGCTAATTAAAAGCTGGGGGTGATTAGGTGGTCGTGATGGTATGTGGGCCAGATTGGGAATTCTGTTCCATGACTTCCTCACACGTCCCACATCTTGGAATCTCCCTCCTACACACTGAAACAACACAGTGGATTCTGTGCCAACGCTCTAACAGGATACCTGATATATCCTAGCATGACTTTCCCGGGTAAAGACACAAAACTCAAAAGGACTGACAGTGACTCCTCTGTTTCATCACGCTCCCCACCAGGTCTGCGTCGCAACAAACGGCGGGTGTCACAAACACCAGGAATTTTCTACTTCAATTGTTCCACCTCCACGCTACACCAGAAATCACTCCTTTCTTCCTAAGAGCAAAGCAAGCACCTGGTCAGAAGAAACACAAACAAATATCCCAAGTCAACTTCAAGTTACCTTCACTGATTCAACTGCACCCTTTCTTACCCACCAACCACCAGAAACAGCAAATGTATCCGCCAAAGGGCAAGGGTCCCTTTCTGAAAACGTTTCACTCCGATTCTTCTTTACCATGTCTGGCGCCATTCTTCCTCAACACACATCTTTCCACTGCACTCGGCTCTTCTTCTTCTTCCTCGCTGTCCATAACCACATCTAGCCATTCACCACACTCTCGTTGCACCTTCATCCACTGCATTGCTTGCTATCGCTGACTTCTCCATGCTTCCTTCACCTCCACACACATCCTCTGAGCCAGTTATCCACTCCCACGTCACCTGTTTGATGGTGGAAATGGCTCATTATTGAATGTCAATTTACTTGACGGTTTTGATATCCATTCCTCATGATCAATTACACCTCATAGCACAACAAACTGCTTAATTCTATTTTCAAAATTTACTTTTCTTTCTTCAAACATGCATATACCATCGTGTAAAAGTATTATAAGTCTAAAATTGTTGAACTACCCACAGTCCTCTAAAAACAGATTCACCTATCACTATTAAAGCTGCATTATGTGACTTGTTGGGCGCCAGACAAAATTCACAGAAATGTGAGTTATAGATCTCATCTATAGATTCTCATTGAATGCAAGTCTAAGAAGCGGTAGATCTGTTCTATGTGCACTTTTTCTAATCTTCCCATTTTCAAGTTACATTTTTGCATCTTTTTCTTTCGGTTTTGTACACAGGCTTCAAACAGCTGAAAATACAATATTTTTGGTTATACTGCAGAGAAGATATTTCACAGTGGTTTAGATGGTACAATGATTCTCGACACTATACTTGTCACATAAACTGAAATTAGGCAAACTATTATAATGGCAGAGCAGTAAATGGCAGAGCAATTTCTGCATAGTGCATCCTTAAGTATTAATAACTTGCAAAAACGTAATAATTCTACATCAGCACAACACAACTAAATCAAGTATTTTTTACTCATATCAATGTGTCTGACTACTACTTTATTATTTTAAGTAAAGACGTCAAACATAATCGAATCAAGAAACTACTTACTTAATAAATGTAAGATTGACTTTAAAATATGAAATAATCTAATTTGTAAAAACGACATTTTAGATTAGCAGAACTCAGATAAATAAAGTTAGATTTACTCAATAACCTAATATTTGTTGAGAATACTCAAAAACATTAAGTAATAAGAACATCTGATTGATATCTGAGTCAGTGCCCCTAATATGATTTGAGTTCTACAGGCAGTTGGAGATGTTTGAGTAACCACTACTCAATTGCTTTAATGAGTTAGGCAATTACTTTTTACACTGTAAGAGACCAGGGACTTATTTAAATTCGGTGAGAGAATATCATGTTTCCATTGGTGTATTAAAATGAGAGTTAGGATAATGTTAATCTATTTCCTTAATAATGAATCCAAGTGTTTGACATGGGGGGAGGGGACCAGTAACTTTATGATCAAACTTTATCAATGTAGCATCAACAGTAATTTTCATACTTTGGTTATCATACTTTGATCTGGTTTCATCCAAATATCATCTAATTTAATGAAAATATGGTTTTGGCTGTTCATGACCTTTAACATATGTAGCACAGGACTACGCCACCTCAGGAGGCAGAGGACAGCTGTCACTCCATGGCTTAACATTGAAATGACTGAGATAAGCAGGGACCAGGAGTTTTTCCTCACCATGTACTATAACCTGACCAGGAAAAACTCCAGGCCCAAATTGTACAGCATTTTTCTCGATCAGATCACATGGTCAGGAAATACTCCTGGCCCTATGATCTTAAAGGCCGCACAGACATCCCAAACTCTAGTGTACTAGGCCTTTAAAGGGGCAATCTGCAGTTGACTTATAAATTAACGATATGTACCCATTGATTCTTGAAGAATATAACTTATACAGGCCTCATGAACTTAGTTAAACTGTCATACAAGCTCAACAAGCAAAATATAAGCTTATTTTACTCTAAGGTTTGTAAACAAAGTAAATTGAAACAAACACTATATAGCATTAAAACATGGTTAAAACGATCATGATGATATCATGGATGGTCAGTCCTTGCATCCATAGCTCTGTAAATGAATCTGAGAGTAAGAGTGGTGGGTACATTTCTCCAGCCCCGTCCCTCAGCTTTTTACCGGGTTGGAGAGTTTGCTTTGTTATTGTTAAAACTGCTGATGCCACTTTAAGTTTCACAGAAGGAGAAAAAAAGCTGACTGATGTGATTTGTGATGATATGACCCACCATTCATTGAAGTAATTAGAGTGAACCAGAATCACTGATCTAATTTAGCCATGGATTGCTCTTGACCCAAGAGATGCTGCATGCATGCAGACCCGGGGCCACAGCAGTCCTCCTTTGGTTTCAGCCACGGATGGCTGAGTTAGTGAGGGGAGGACTGAGAGCAGTGAGGATGGCCTCTGAGCAACTGTGTTTGCATCCCAAATGGGATGGGTGCCTATTCCCTACACTCTTAGAACTAGTGGTGACTCGAGGAACCCTGGAGATCCTCAAGGAACCCCTGGAGTTCATCAGGGAACCATTGCTAGTTCATATTTGCACCTTCGGTTAGTTGAGTGGTTCTTGGAGGAAACTTGAATGGTTCTTGGAAGATGGACTCTGGGAAGATTAGTCCAAATGAGGACTAAAAGAGATCCTAATCAAATCAAATGGTTCAATGTAGCAACGGGTTCCTGTTGAAACCCTGGAGTAGAGGCAAAGCTCAATCTTTTTTTGGCCTCCCGTCATTCCTGTTCATGTCATCACATTTTAAGGTTGAGCACTGACAGTTTTGTAGCTTTAATAATGACGCTAGGTGTATGAATTCCTGAAGGGCTTATCCAAATCCCAAAGTTGGAATAGTTACCATTACATTTACATTTTAGCAGACGCTCTTATCCAAAGCGACTTTCAGCAGTGAGTGACCGCATTTTCCTAATTGTTAGTACTGATCCCCCATGGAAATCGAACCCAAAACCCTAGCGTTGCAAGTGCCATGCTCTACCAACTGAGCCACAGGGGACCACAAGTGATGGTATGTTTGATACCGGAGCTCTGTGTCGAAATAGCAGTATGCCGATGCTTGTATCAGTGACGTCCGAAGCTTCGACCAGAAGTACCATTAGTGTACACTGTGTGTTGATCAATGCCTAGCATAATTAGCCTATTTTATAGACACAATTGGCTGGAAATACTCAAAGCTTCAGGAAGCTTAATTTCATCATCACTAGTTATCACTTTACTACAGTATGTATTCAGCTATCAGCTATGTTGATATTATTAATACTATAGTAGAATAGGTAATAGGCATAAATGTTCAAGACACAACTAAACATGACAAACAGCAATGACATTTACGTGAAAGGGTGACCAAAAATAGCTATCAGAAAGCCACGCCTCCAATAAGCCACGCCTCCAATCTGATAGGCTGCCACCTCTACAATATATTATTAAAAAGGTTCAAAATTGAATCCATCCCATCACAACAAGGTTCCGGTTCGAAACCTTTACACAGGGGTTCTTTGAAAACTCTTTTCAGAGGGGTTCCTCAAGGAACCTTTTTCAACTGGAAAGGTTCCGCCGGTGTGGCAACCCAAAATTATTTTCAGGGCACCTTTACTTATAAGAGTGTATATAGCGCACTACTTTTGACTAAAGCCCTATGGGCCCTGGTCAAAAATAATGCACTCTGTGGGGAATAGGTTGCCATTTAGGACTCAGCCTGTGTTTTTTGAACAACACTGGATCCTGAGGAGGTCTCACTGGCCCACATGTGGCTGACTCCTCTTACTGTTCTGCACAACTAATCTCAGAGGCTGGAGGCTAATGAACCGCTTCTTTCCACAGTAACGCAACAACATATCTGTTTTTTTTATGTTTTGCTTCTTCTTCTAGGGTTGCGGCCTAAGGTTTGAAATTGGTTTAGAGAAGGAGGAAGGAAATGCTTTCTCCAAATTCCCCATCTTTATTTTATTTCAGCTGATAATGAAACTGAGCTTCACTCTTTTTGCTACTTGGTATTTCAACACAGCACTTTGAATATACTGTCAGTATTTCAAGTACCTACCTTCAGAATTGCTGTTATGTCATTTCCAAGTCTTTCATTTTCTTTAATTCAGTTTATATATCCATACATGAAACAGTGGATATCGTGTGGACTGGGCCCTATCTTGTTTGCTCGGTATGGCCATGATACAAACATCCACTGTTATAAAAGAAAAGTTGGAGGCTTGAACACCATGGGCCTCCACTGAGCTGCAAAGGAAGAGGCGGAAGACTCACACAAACATTTACATTGTGTAACATTACATTGTTATGTGTATACAGTACATACTAAATCATGAATCAGTCTGAAATGATGATAATAAAGATTTTATGATAAATTCCATTGGAATAATTTAAACACTACCGTGCAAAAACAATGGGGGAAAAACAAGTATACAAAGCTTAAATTCTATGGACATAACATTCATGATTGTGTTAATAAAAAACAAGTCCACCGTAAGCTATATTGAGGCACCACCATATAAGCACTGTGCAAGTAGCTTTGTGAATTCATAGCCTACAGTGGTGAAAAAGGATGGAAAAAACAATAGAGTCTGGCTCCAGCAGATACATTTTCAAGCCACAGACACTGTGAGACATCCCAGATGAGACAGGATGTTGAACTGTGCCAGAGAGGATGGTGCATTAACCCCACCAACAGCCCGGGTGGTCAAATTACATTTAGAATTAGATGCACTAGCTAGGTAGCATGTACTAGCTAGCTAGTGTGTACTAGCTGCACAAAACAACAGTGGTTAACATAACGCCCTGGACCAGAACTATATGTATATACGTAGCACACTGATGCCCTGGAACAAAGCTACTGACTCAAGCGATACCTGAGACAAATTATCAGGTTACTCATTTCAGCATTTAAGATGCAAAAGTACAATCTGAGATTCATTTTGATGCGCTTTGAGTTTTCGCAGACCACGCGACACCAGTGTGCATAATCTGCAGCTAGATTTATCTTGCTTTATCTTGGCCAGGTCGCAATTGTAAATGAGAACTTGTTGTCAACTTGCCTACCTGGTTAAATAAAGGTGAAATCAAAATGTAATAAAAAATTTATTTTCTGAAAAACTAAGACACAATCCCAAAAGAGAGCAATAGGTCTTAAAGGGATCATGTTCTGGAATCAAAATGAATTGTATATCATGACACCCATAACTCACCTCACACCGAACTTCATTTCAATAGGCTAAGATGTATTTGGCCTATATAGTCGTAACATAATCTGTATTGTTTTAAGCATTTGTCAGTAACCTACAATAATAGACTGTGTCCCATATGACACTATATTCCCTACATATATTCACCATGGGCTCTCGTCAGACGTATTGCACTATGTACGGAATAGGGTGCCATTTGGGACGCAACTGATTCAGAAACTAACTCTGAGTTTGTAACGCCTGTCGTCGGAAGGAGTGGACCAAAGCGCAGCGTGGAAAGTGTTCATGATTTTATTAATCAAAGAAACACTCGAACAAAGTGACAAAACGAAAGCGAACAGTTCTGTCAGGTAAACAGATACTAAACAGAAAATAACTACCCACAAACACATGTGGAAAAAAGGCTACCTAAGTATGATTCCCAATCAGAGACAACGAAGGACAGCTGCCTCTGATTGGGAACCATATTCGGCCAAAACAAAGAAATAGACAACATAGAATGCCCACCCCAAATCACACCCTGACCTAACCAAATAGAGAAATAAAATGTCTCTGTAAGGTCAGGGCGTGACAGAGGTTTGTACTGCATGCATAGAGGAGTCATGTGCAGGATGACTCATCATGGTGCTCGCCCTGGTGCTTACTGTTTAGCTCCGGGGAAATTGTGTTACAGACAGCAGGACTGACTGTATCACTCTTCTCCTCTCCTTCATACTCATAAACAAACATTTTGTTCACCAGTATTTATATTTTCCAATGCATAGGATGCATCCAATTAGCTTAGGATGTGCAGTACTTATTCATCATTCAGTGGTGCATCAGTGATGATAGTATAGCATGTATCCATTATATCCAAAGCCAAAACACATATTTTTCAAGAAATGCCTATACGTATCCAGCATCAGGCACACAATGTAAAGCAGGTCTTGGCTTCCTATAACTACGTTATAGCCCGTAAAATCAAACATTTCCTAAATAAAGTGAAGAGCATTTGCAAGCTGGTAATGCATGTCATTTTGGCAAATGTGCGAACTCCAAAAGAAAAGTCATTGGGCCTAATGATTGCTTTGCCCTCACGTAATCCAATGCCAAAGACTGATGTGCACAATTTGTTCAAGTGCTCCTAATGATGAAAAGTGCCAGGATGTACAGAACTGCACAAAACCTCATATATCAATTCAACAGCTTTGAAAAGAGAACCAATGCTCAGTTGTGCTATAGCTCCCTATTCAGAAACAGTAGCTCCACAAATGGACAATAGCAGAATATAGCAGAATAATGAACACACTGCTTGAACAAAACTCTCTTTATTAGCCTTGGGCATGATTATTCCTCCTCAAATATTACACAAATCCTCATTAAGGTTTTAGTAGAGTGCAGAAAATGTTTGATTCGTTACAGCAGGTTATCTTTTTCATTAGCCAAAAAGATGAATCATTCAGTAACCACACACTTTAATAACAGAAGCAACGACATTTTCAAATAATGTAATTGCTATGACTGAACAAAACATGCACAGAGGCAAGGGTTTCACATATTGCATTGCTTGCTGTTTGGCGTTTGGGGCTGGGTTTCTGTATAGCACTTTGTGCTGATGTTGAAAGGGCTTCATAAACACATTTGATTGATTGATATTCTGGTACAAATAAAACATGATAGAAACGTGAGTGGCATGACAATGAATTAATGCAGGTGTCATCCTTCAATGTCAACAACAATGACAACAAGACAAGTTGGGATGGCTGGTATTTTGTATTAGATAGATGACAAATATGCAGTGTGCTGTCATCTGTATATATTGGCTCACTTGAGTCATTTCATCTCAATTTCATGAACATTTTCACCATTGCTTGTGTTCATTTGTCAACACATATGTACAGCATATGCATGGGGGGGGGGGGGGGGAAGACAAAGAAAGAAAGCCCTGCAAATGCTGTCTTCCACGCCAAACATCATCTAACATGATCAGCACAGTTGTTCAAGTCACATGACGTTTGATCCTGACAGCTTATCCATATCCAGGGAGATTGGTTTCATTTCCATGCACACTCAAACATTCTAATGAGGATGTGCCCGCCAAGGAACTCAACCACATTCTCCCATTCACCTCTCAATGCAAGCTAGCAAGTATCCCTCCACTAATCACCTAGCATGACAAAGGTTGTGTGCTATAATTATGACGCATTATGATGAAGTCACATGGTGGTAATTGTTTAATGTTTGTGTCAGTTGAAGAGGAAGCAGGAAAGCTCCCAGTTCTGGTCTTTGCTAATTTCATGAGTAGATAAGGATGAGGAGACAAACTCAACTCACTGCTATAGAGCCGGGCCCTAGACCTGAGCCGAGTGTGACAGGCCTGACTCACGAAAATGAGATACTTCCCAAAATAAAAGGAGAGAGAGAGAGAGAGAGAGAGAGAGAGCGAGAGAGAGAGAGAGAGAGAGAGAGAGAGAGAGAGAGAGAGAGAGAGAGAGAGAGAGAGAGAGAATGTGCTGAACAAGAAGAAACTAGCTTAAAAACCCTCCAAAGCCCAGTTATTCACAACAACACATGCAGAATTATAAGGAACTAAAAACCTGCGTAAACACGGATGCATATTTTCACCACAATGTAGTAGCTACTAAAAAACATCATATTACATTAGCATAGATGTTAAAATCAAGACAGTGATGTGAACTGGATAGAATTGCTTTCTCATATAAGGCTACCACCCTATGGAGGCCTACAAGCCTGTGTTTTGTGGAAGATATGCAAAACGTACGCCTGCACAAAGCAAAGAAAACGATTATTTGCGTTCACTGGGTTAACATGTGAAAACATACATAAATGCAGGACTATCTCTTTAATATTATAATACATTACATTCATCCTTAGAATAGATAAACAACCCCTGTTATGCAATATGAATGGTTACATTTTGTAAATAGACACGGTAATGCATATATCATTGCTTTTAGCATGTCACATGCCCTCTGCAAAGTCAATAATACTCCATGGGTAGGGAAAACCTCTAAATATTTCAAAACAGTTAGATACAATGTTTGCAGTAGATCTTGAACTGTAGTTATGTATCTCCTGCAATAATTGATATGTTTTTAGGTTTTCTTTCACTATATAACCCACAATCAGGGATCCCTTTTCAATTTTCATGTGACCTAAATATTCCTTTTCATCTGCTGACTAGATATTTTCCACATTTCTCCACATTTCACACCAGCACATCTACTGTGTGTTAGACTAAATTCATCTCTGTAAACCCAGTTACAGTTAAGATGATAATCTATACAGACAAAAAGACCACTCCCTGGTCTCTGGATGTGTAATCTATTGAAAAAAGAAAAGGCTATGATTAGGATCTGAGTCAGAAACACATGCAGTGAAGATGATGACGATGATGACAGGGACGACTACGATAACAACGATCATGGCGATGGGGATATTTTGTATCAGACCCATTGATTTCCCATCAGGATTTGGACAACACGATGAGTATCATGGGAGACTTAAATCTAGCATGAAAGATGCAAGTAATCCTTGTGCGGATTATACCAAACCAAGCTATGCCAGCATTCTCCACTCATTCTAACATGCAAACCTCATCGGCCACGCTGCCTGTGCAAGCGTTTTTTTGTTTTGTTTTTTTGTTTACACATACATGTTATTCAATAATTTCACACACACCGCTCGCACTTGTGAACGAGCGTCAGCGTAGCCAAGCGCCAAAGTAGAACTTGGTTCTATTTGAGACATGAGATATCTGGACGATACAAGCCCACGTGGATGCTTGAAAGACCAACGAGGAGAACATCATGGAAGATAAGTAACAAAAAACTAACTAGGTTTCCCTTTTTATTAGTGGATTAATAGTCAGAGTAGAAAAACACAAGATTTTGTAGGACTCCAGGTGAAAATTCTACAAAGAACCAGCTAAAAAGAGGACCATATGCATGACAGATAAAGTAACAACCCAATAGCTAGGAACAGCTAGCTAGTTAAATGTCCATGAATGTTTCATGTGTGTTTCGACCTGCCCCTAAATCAATAGAGATGAATCATCGGTTTTGATATTTTAACTTGATCGCATCTGCTGTGGATGGACAAAATGGCCGGTGTAGTCAGCATGTAACATCAGAACATGGTAAGTCAGCATGGGCTTGCCCACCATTCTCTGAACAATATCCACTCCCCAACCTCAGTCTTCAGGGTCTATGATATTCTGCATACCCCTAGCCTAGTCTCAAATCTGTTTGTATTTTTGCCAACTCCTCTATCATTTGCGGACATGTCATTACCTACGACAAGGAACACAACATTAGCTGAACCACAAATTGATCTACCAAGCTAGCCTACCCTTGACTGTGCCTGAGTATACACAGTATGTTTGCACTGACCATCCACTATGGCCAGTGGGGTCATGAAGTAAGGTAAAACACCACAACACGGGGCAAAACTGGTTGAAATGGTGGCATGATAAAAATGGTTGTAGTGATGTCATTTCAACCTGTTTTGACCGCTGGGACAGGACAAGACTGATACACAGTCTCCATAGCCCCATAGAACCATAGCACCATAGCCCCATAGCACCATAGCTCACCCCCCAGCTGATACATGACAGCGAAAACCCTGACAGTGGCATCCCTCCCCAGGGTACCATTGAAGTCCATGTCTGTACATCACCACAGGAAGTAAATAAATAACAACCCAAGTAAATAGACAGATACACAAATACTGTGGGTAAATAAATAAATAAAGTCGCCCTCCTGCCAAAGTGTTGTCAAGAAAATACAGCAACCCCAGAAATCTCCTTTGCCTTTACTAGGTGTGAAGTGAGTGATTCTGCCCAGACTAAATCCCCTGCAAGCTGGTGTAATGTATCTCCTGAAAAATTGTTCTTGTGCTCCTCTAAATCCTACATTGGATAAAAAAATGCTGTTCAATTATGCAAGGCGAAACCTTTGAAGCATCATCCACGTTTTAATCAGTTAATATTTAAAGCGGAGATATTCTTTTTTTTAAAGCCAGAAGCATGGTGGCATGGTGGCATGGTGGCATGGTGGCATGGTGGCATGGCGGGCTGGGGAAAATAAAGAGTGTTTAGTTGGTCATTATAGACAGATATCTTCTCTATCCATCACACCCACATGCAAATCTATTGGAAAAACATCTGCTTGATCATTTGTATTCAAAAGCCTCAGTCCTCCATAATAGATATCAGCGTGTTAGACGATAAATACAGCAACACATTTTCAAGGCCGGCCCCTAGGGAATGATAATCATCATCTTGTATTTTATAGCTCACTTTCATTCCAGCATCTCCATCTACCATATTTCCCTTTCCATCAACCACCCCGCTATACATATTATACATCATATTAGACAATATGTTCCATTTATATTTCAACCACACATCTTTTCAGGGCCAGCTTGTCTCTAAACGGATTTGAACAGCATCAGTCCAGCTGTTTTGTTATAAGATCACAACAGCTGAACTCGGCTGGTTTAATAACATAGTAGCTTTAAAAAATGACAATGA
Organism: Oncorhynchus mykiss; assembly: GCF_057628025.1. NCBI lineage: Eukaryota > Metazoa > Chordata > Actinopteri > Salmoniformes > Salmonidae > Oncorhynchus > Oncorhynchus mykiss. The sequence goes on from NC_143036.1 coordinate 53,055,355, forward strand.
GTTATGAATGGACATAGAGAGCAGAAGGGAACTTACACTTTAAACCTACATTCATCTTTAGAAAGGCAGGCAAAGCCTCTGGTGTGAAACCGATGCATTATTTCCCCTTCACAGAGTGTTTACAACACACACATTACACACAGTCGGATGCAATGATCCCCACATTATCCTTCACTTACAGTATTGATTAGCAGTTTACACATTAGTCATACAGGACAGTAGGCTATACGGTGCTTCCTGATAAAGGAAAATTATAACCCCCAGGATCCCTGACCCTGGTAGAAACAACATTGCAGCAGCTCTATCCCTGGAAACATCGATAACTCTTAGACATACATGTATGTGATGTTTTACAAAGGAGGCTGATGGAATCAGGGACCTTGAGGCTCCTGTCGTGCTTTATAGCGTGTTCTAACAGGCCGGTAATGGAGTGGCCTAACTCCCTATTGCTTTGGATGGCATGTGTGATGCATTAGGAAGGGTACAGTAACACACAAAGGCCACAAAGAACAACACAATGGCACCTCTAGCTTCTAGCAGAGCCACACACGGCTTTGTGTGTGATGTGTGGATTCATGAAGAGCAAAGGAGTATCCTCCCTTCACATTCCTGAGCCGAGTAGCTTGTCTTGTCAAGGGCTGAGTCGTCCACTCTATTTCTGGGCAGTTTTCCTTTTCCGAGCGCTTGTTGGTAAAGACCCTTTAACCAAAGCTTTAATTAAGAGGCGGTGTGCAAAAAGGCTGCCTCAGATGAATTATTCCCCATCAAAAAGCAAATGTGTCAGAGTCAACAGAAAGGTATTTATTCTGCAGCAGTCAGATTATCAACTGAGGATCTTGGGGGTGAGACTATGTTTTCACATCCACTGGCAGTCCATGAAAATGATACTTAATACCACTGAGACATACAAAGGATGTAAGTCTTCATTAGAATATGACTGTCATTTAAAAGAGAAGAGAAGAGAAGTTCTCAGATCTGAGATAAGTTCATTTCCACCATCAATTATGAATGAAAAATGCTTTCCAAAGTATCATTCAATATAAAAACATTGTTGGCATAGAACATATCAATTCACAGTGATACATGGATAAAAGAAAGCTTGATTGTATTATTTTATACTGGAGGTAAATACCTGGGCCAAAGTATTCTTTTGTATTCAGTTTCTTGTGAAACCACCAACATTTTGTTGATGTTTAGTAAATGACAATGAATGTCCTTTTACAGATAAGAGAAAACAGATGCAAGGAGACCAAATGACAATGCGATGAAAGGATCCCATTGGTTTCATGATCACAAACTGCATTGTACTACATGAACATCACATGATAGGTGATAACCATTGCAGCCATCCCTGGCCCATAGCTAAATGCATGCAAAATGGCCCAGTTAACATTCCACAGCCACAGAGCAACCACTTCAATCCTAGCTCCATGCAAGACAAGGTTATGTTTGCCTCATTTTAGCCCTCCTCTCAGCCCTGTCAGAATCTCATAACATTTCATTAAACACTAAACAAATCAAGACTGCTGTTACTGAAAGCAAACAGACAAAGTGTTAGATACAAAACTAGGGCCGATGTCATTTCTGGCCAGGATCTAATCTTGACAACCTCCCATTATCAACATAAAATGGTCTGTAATGATGGTATCCAGAGAGAACGGACAAATACAAATAGATTGCAAGACCCATATAGTAACTGACAGAGACCTTTCGGGGTGCAGTAATGACATCTCCAACAGAAATAGTTGCTTATGCAAAAAGGCCCTTAAAAAGGTTTTCAGGTCAACTGCACCTTCGCAATTTGCCTGTCTTGTTTACAAGCAAGCTTTCCATGATTTCAGCATCATATTTTGTGTTCGCAAGCCAACTGGGCTAAGGTCATTCAGTTTATTTTTTTTGAGACTGGCATAGAAATGAAGATGCTTAAGTACACGTTCCACAAAGGCAGAAGATGACACAGTGAATGAATGGGAAGCCGTCAACACAAACACAGCATAGAACTCAATTCACTATAAATACATCTAGACACAAGAGAAGCAGATTTGGCAATGGCATGGCTTCTTGTTGTGCACCTTGATCAACCTGTCAACGTTGACGCCACCACCGTGATCACAAGGTACAGTGGGTATCGTAAGAGTTTACCCGTCTTGGATTTCTTCACATTGATCATGCGTTACAAAGTGGGATTGAAAATGGATTTCGTTGTGGTCGTTTTGTCGTTGATCTGCACAAAATATGCTCCATAACGTCAAATTGAAAAGAACATTTGACCAATCTTTTGAAATGTATTCAAATGGTTTGACTAAAATATAGGTGTTGTGTGAGTATTCACCCCCTTTGTTCAGGCAAGCCTAGATTAGTTCAGGGGTACATTTTGACACGACAAATCACGTAATACATTTGATGGACTCATTCTGTGTGAAATAATAGGGATTGACATCATTTTTCATGATTACCCCTTCCTCTGTCCCCCATACATACAACATACAGTATGTAAGGGCCCTTCTTAATGGGTGCGTGCTGGTGGCAGGGAAGTCAGGCGCAGGAGAATGAACTTGGTATAAACGGAGCAGTTTAATAAATGCTCCAAAAAAACTCAGAAAAACAACATATACAAAAATAGTATGATAGGGTACAAAACCCAGCGCACACCAGAACATGACTTGCACAAAACATACAACAAACAGTCACCAACAAAGACATGAGGAGAAACAGAGGGTTAAATACACAACATGTAATTGATGGGATTGAAACCAGGTGTGATGGAAGACAAGACAAAACCAATGGAAAATGAAAAATGGATCAGCGATGGCTAAAAGGTCGGTGACGTCGACCGCCGAACACCGCCCGAACAAGGAGAGGGACCGACTTCGGCGGAAGTCGTGACACCCTCAGACATTGGATATCTCTTTAAGCATGGTCCAGTTAATAATTATGCTGTGGATGATGTATTAAACCACCCAGATACAAAAATATACAGTCTTCCGCCTGAACTGAGCTGCAGCACAGGAAGGAAACAGGAAGGAATGCCACCATGAGGCCATTGGTGGCTGGGGCAGACTGGTCACCAAGCCCATCTGGTATTTTGGGCAAATGCCAGATGGGCTTGTCCCTTGTTAGCCCAATGGACCTGTCTAACTTGGGGTTTTTGTACAAAATAATAATTATCTGGCTAATAATGGGGGCCTGAAGGATTTTTTTTCCCAGTGTGTTAGATATGTCAGGGCCGATTTCTGATACCAGTCCGCCCCCCGATTGGTGATTTTAAAACAGCTACAGCGTTCAATTGCAACGTTGTAGTTATTTCACAATACACTGGAGTTGCTTACCAAGAAGACAGTGAATGCTCCTGAGTGGCTAAATTACAGTTTTGACTTAAACCTGCTTGAAAATCTATGGGGAGACTTGAAAATTGCATGTCCCCCAAAACCTATAAGCTAGCTTGAAGCATTTTGAAAAGAACAATGGGGAAATATTGCACAATCCAGGTGTGCAATGCTCTTAGAGACTAACCCAAGAAGCCTCACAGCTCTAATCGCTGGTAAAGGTGCTTGTAATATGTTTAAAACTTGTAACACAGGGGGGTGAATACTTATTTAATGTATATTAATGTTTCACTTTTTTTTCTTCATTTTGACATTAAACAGATCATTTACAAAGAAATATATAATTAAATCTATTTTAATCCCACTTTGTGACAATAAAATGCGAAGAAATGAAGGGGGGTGAATACTTATGATACCCACTGTATTGGGGGAAGTACTATGGAACTGTAACTAGGGAAGAGGATTTACAGTTTATTTATTTTGATACAACATAGATTATCGGATGGAATCAAGAACATCTAAACAAGAGTGTTATAAGACATCAGATTAGTTTGGGATTTCTGAACAGTGAACAATCTCTTGACTTGGTCAAACATGAAGGCCGGATTGAACATGAAATCTCTGTCAGTGAAAGGAAAAAAACAAGTTTGCAAAATGTAACATTTTATTTTCAACAGATTACACAGTTAACTTTCAGCGAATGCAATCGTAATTTAAACTGTACTCACATTCGGGACTTCAAAATGAAAGACTCACATACTTACACACAATCTATCTATAATATACAAAAAAGAATACAGAATAAATATTAAAATGGCCACAAGAGAAAAAGTAAGTTATTGAAAACAATCAGTAGAGAGCAAATGTAGGGAAAGTATAAATAAACAAGACGGTGTGCCTTAAATGTTTTTTTTCCTTCAACACTTTTTTACAAATTGTGCAAGATTTCATAATAAGGCTCTGGTCTTGAAGTGACAGCTGTCTGAAGATTCACACACAAACACACATGTGCCCACGCACACACACACACACACTCCCTGTGCTTTGAGCACTCTGTGGGGTGTACATAGCAAACCTTTGCAGAATAAAAAATGGGCTGCTCTGCTGAGTGTATGACCCGTGATGCTTACGAGTGTGGACCAGCTTTTTAAAATGAACATGCACTTGACATTGATGTGAATAGAGTCAAGGACTTCTCAGGAGTGAATGAGAAAATCCAAACAACTGAAAAACAGAACAATATCAGAACCATTAAGGCAAGAACACCTGGAGTGGCTTCAGCAATACTGTAACAATATTTCAGTGTTTAGGTAACATGGATGTGACACATTTAAGTATTTCTTCACGGTCTTTCTTAAGGTTTGTTTGTTCTCAAAAAACGAGTTTTTGTCCAAACATCATTTAATACGCTTTTTTTTTTTTTTTGTCAAATGTGAGCAGATTCAGAAAAAGAACTATTCCAGACAATAGGGACACATGGATCGTAAAACTACAAGAAATAATTTCTAGATTTAAGTTGCAACTTCAAAACCACACATCATTATTCCCTTCATTAACCCCCCCGCCCCCCCTCGCCTCCCAAAATGAAAAAGATATCACTTACATTAAAACCAATTTAATCCTCTTGTGAAGGTGTATTCCAACAGTTAGTCACCGAACATTGTTTTGCTTTACATACAGCGAATGGGATGTCTGTTGCAAAGTAAAGCATTCATTGTTTAGTTAGGGGGGGAAACAAGTTGTCCTTGCATCTTGCAATGCAACCGTAGATCAAAAAAAGCATCTTTACATCTTCTTTTTAGTGCAACTTTTAAATGTAAAACAATTCCAGTGACTCTTTAGAGGAAATCGTTTCTTAGTTTTCTGTGGGTTTTTTTCACCAAAATCTTTTACCTCAAAGAATTATCTTCAAAATATCCAAAGCAAGGGCTCAGTCCTTTGATTTTGTAGTTTCACCAATGATTCTTTTTTCTTCGTCTTCTCTGCTTCTAAATAACCTTCCACAGCAGTTGTTTACTAGAACATAAACATAGGAGGGGTTCTCAGCTGCCTGCTTATTTCATTCCCTTCAACCTCCATGTTTGATGTTCAATCACAGAACCAAGGGAGTGATTGACAGTCCAACTTCTGCCTCAGAAGAGAGGGAAGGAGGAGGAGGAGGAGAAACTGGAGGATGAAGAGAAAGAGAGCTGTACAATGGGACCAAACCCAAATTGAGATCAATCAGTGGAGAAGTGGAAGGGAAAAAAACAACCCAAGCCTTCATATAACGCAGTAGGGTTCCCTAGGTAACCTGGACTTTCTGCAGTAAAGGAGAGTGGTGCTGAAGCAGCGCCGGAGCTCCCTGTTGGAGAAGATGCAGATAAAGGGGTTGACTCCCGCCTGGGCGAAGCTCATCCACACCGCCGCGGTCAGGTACCCCCCTGGGACCGCGGGGCCCCTGGCAAACACCCTCCAATAGCAGGCCACTAGGTAGGGGCCCCACAGTGTGAGGAAGAAGAAGGTCATGATGTAGAACATCCTACTTATCCTCTTCTCAGTCTTAAACTCGTCCAGCACCAGCAGGCGTCGCCGGCCCGCTGCATTGCTGTTCTGCCTGATGCCCAGCAGGGTGGGCGGGGTGGGGCCCCTGCCGAACCCCGCCAGCCAGTTAGCCGCTGCCTGGCCGCTGGCCCCGGGACCATGGAAGGTCCAGTTCTGGCTGACGGCAGGCACGAATTGGACTGGTTTCATCTTCCGGCGGTCGTGGACGAAGAAGATTAGCTTGAGGTAGACAAGCTGGGTGGCCAGGAGGATCAGGGCGAGGAGCAGCATGAAGCCCAGGGAGTCGTTGGCTCTGAACGAGCGGTGCTGGAATGTACACTGGTCCTCCTCCCTTATGAAGGAGTACGTCCCTACGTCCAGCACCGGGGGGAAGGCCATGGCCACCGACAACGTCCACACCATGCAGATGACTGCCAAACACGTCCAGAAGGTGAGCCTCTTGGTGTAGAAGCGATGGTGGGCTATGGCCAGGTAGCGTGTCACACTCACACAGAAGAGCATGAACGCTGTGTGAAAGCAGGACAGCACCCCCAGGAAGGCTATCACTTTGCATGTAAGCGTGCCGTACGTCCAGGTGGAACCATTCTTGACAGAGGTGAAGACGAAGGGGAAGCAGATGGCGGAGCGCAGGATGTCCGAGGCGCACAGGTCCAGCAGGAAGTAGTATGGTGCGCGGTGCAGGCTTTTGTCTTTGACCAGTAGGATGGAGATCAGGAGGTTGCCAACGACGCCGACTCCAATGATAAAACCCAGGGATGTCAGTTTGAGAAACGTGGCGAGAGGAGAGACATTCTGCAAGATGTTGTGGTCCCCTGCATGGCTATAGTTCGCCATAGATGGAGGAGGGATCATAAAGATGTAGTAGCTTCAGCCAAGTATCATTATCTGGAGGCGGCAGGGGGAGGTGATAGATCCATTTGTTGTGTTTTGAAGCAGATTCCCGGCTTGTAAGCAGCCTCTCTTCTACGGCATCCTTTGTTCTTTTGTCTCATCACACCTAAAAATACCTGAAAAATACCAGCCACTGATCAGGATTCACTCATACTGTTTTTACATTGCATCGCACCCTTTAGCTTGTATCTGGGTGTATGATAAACTACCATTTCCCCTTTGTAATTTATTTTCCATTTTCAGTCGAATTGCTCATTGCATTTATAATGGTATGCAATCAGTGCAGAGCAGTGCCCTAGCTGGAATAGTTCGTCTACAGATGAGCTTAATAAGACACAATCATTAATCCTGGTTACAATAATAGACTTTCTTTTATGGGCCGCCCTTTTAGAAATGACAGAACATTAGAGAAAATACAAGTAATGTTATGCTACGACAACGTTTTAAGTCACCATTAAAGGGGAATGCATATCATCTTATGTCTGGTAAGAAAGGGGGTAAACAAAAGGGTTCCGTTCGATGTTTGGTCATTTTATTATGTCGTAAAACGTGTTTAACATTATGCTGCAAGAAAGCTGTTGATCACACCCAAAGACCCTGCAGAATTGATCTGACCAAGGGATGCTTACAATAAACTCAGCATGTGCCTTCATGCTTTGTTGAAAATTAACGGATGTTGCATACAGAATTAAAAGCATCCATGTTTTTGTCTGATTAACGGTTGACAGGAATTACACGGTAAACGTTATAATAAGCTATTCACCTGATTAAGGCGGTTTATTGACCTGGGCTTTTATCTATTTCCCAGCTCAGCTTTGATTTTAGGCGATAGACTATCGAATCTCACAACAATTTTAACAAACACCGTCTAGTCAAAATTATATTTGTTACCCTATGAATTGTTTATTGATGTTTATAACAATGAGATGATAAATCCAATTCTGCATTTCGATGCAAATAAATCACGAATGAAATAAACAATTCAATACTAGATAGCTATGCAAAAACATGGCATATTCGTTTATAAAAAATAAAAAAAATTATATCAAACAAAGGCTATTCGTGACGGACTGTATTTTCCGAATGCTGTCATTTATAGCGGAGATGCGCTTTTAAGCATTGTCTAACCTTTGTGTGAGCGCTATGCGAGCGGTTCCCATGCATTTTTGTTGGAATTCATTCGACTACAATATATATTTCTCACCGTTCACTGTTGGATTGAACATTACCGTGTAGCGAATCCGCACGTCCATTAGGCAGAAGAATTTCCAAGTACCCGCTATGAATTGACTGGAATCCAAAGCCACAGTAACTAGGCCAATAAAAATCGAAAGGACTGCTAAAATGTAAATTAAAAGCATACCTGTTGATATTCCTTTTGGTTTCCTTGGAGCTTATTTACATTGTAGAAGCCACTTTGCTAAAAAAAAAAAAAGAAGAAGCTTGGTTTGTTGCCTGCCTGCCCTTTTACCACAGTGAATATACAGTAAACGGAACGGACGGAGCATGCGCACTGATCCGATTTGTGATCCAAGACGCGTCTTGTCTCTTGTTGCGGCACTATAGTCTCACGGCAATCTGCTCAATGGGTGCAGCATCACAAGTCCCTCGTTGCCTTCATCAGTCATTATAGCGTACATTGGGAGAGAGTGCGACCTGATCACTCTTTCTGAGACCCAGTGCATTAGATTCCCATTTCTGCATAATATGCGTTTAGCTTATAGCCCACCTATATAGATTAATTAATTAATTAGACTAAGCCTATAGGCAGCTATATGTCCCTATGCACTAGACCTACACCCAACACTAATTCAGAAGCCAAGTGTAACAACAATCAAATCCAAGTACATGTAGAATGTGATTTTTAAATAATGCTATATTACGTTGCTACATGTATCATGTCATAAATTCATATGTCACGGTAATGAAGAGGTTAAACTAGGTGATGGTTCACCTCAGGCTAGACTGACTTCTCATATGTATAATTAACAAGCACTTTATGCAGTACGTGTTTGTGTGTGTGTTGTGTTGTGTTGTGTGTGTGTGTGTGTGTGTGTGTATGCGCGCGCGTGTGTGCGTGTATGTATGTGTTTGTCAGTGCCAGTATGCGTGCGTGTGTGTGTGTGTGTGTGTGTGTGTGTGTGTGTGCGCGCGCGCGTGTGTGCGTGTATGTATGTGTTTGTCAGTGTCTGCGTGCGTGCGTGTGTGTGCATTCAATTATCAGCTCCCTTCTAATTTCAGTGCGTTTCATTTCCAGGCTATGTCAGTAGAACACAGTGATGTCATACCCCACACCCACAGGCTACAGACTATTGTGTTTCAAAGAAAGAATACTGAGAAACATTGGGAGCAGAAACAAATGACTGGCAACCTCTAAAATATTGTACATCTTTCATTGTTTATGTAATATTGATGTTTGTTGAAAGAACAGGGTTGTGTAGGCTTTTCTATGGCCTAGTTCAGGGGTCACTAACTGGTCATGGAGAGCTACAGTGTGCCGAGGCTTTTGTTCCAGCTCATCTCCAATACACTTGCTTCAAATGGCTGTGGTCTAACTATTTGAATTGGCGGCAGTGTTTGTGCTGGACTGGAACAAAAGCCTGCACACACTGCATCTCTCCATGACCCCCCTGAGCTATATCTTATCACAAAGGGGAGGTTGTTTGGTATGGAGAAAGTCAATACTAGACCAGTGTTCAATCTTTACATTGTCTGCACTGTCACTGTCACCAACACATTGATGGTTTAAATATTAGAGTCTAAACATTCCCTTTAGTGAGCAATATAGTAAAGGACACTGGTCATGTACATGTATGTGTGAAATGAAGGACCCATGAGCCAAGATGCAATTTACAAATAATTAAGGTATTTATTTTCTATCACGAGGGCTTAATAACAGTGTTGTGCTATAAGAGCTGTGAAAGCATTTCTGACAGAACACACTTTAGCTACTGTGCTTGTAACAGTTGTCAGATGGCAATTCACCTGCCATGGCAATGTCAATATTTTGAGAAAGGACAGTTGATCATCACACTCTTTGAAGGGACATACATTATTCTTGTACAGTATCTCAAGATATTCAATTCAAGTCCAAGCGAAATCAAATGTTGGTGTCATATTAACGAAACATAGTCTATTACGTATAGTCCATAATGTGCCATCTCTCAGTGATTGGAAGTAACCGACAGGTACAGTGCGCATGCTCCCAGTTCCTGTTCTCACATTTCTGGTTTTGTAGTTCATTTTTTGTCTTCTTCGTTCAGTCAACTTCACACATTTCAGCAAAATAAGGCACACGACTCTTGTTATGTCAGTCAAAAATGACCCAACCCGCTGCATGCACAAACACCCACCACCGATGTGGTAACCCCGAGCAGAAGTGCGACGGCGTCCCCTCCGTCAAATGCCACGGCTGGGAGAACGAGCGAAATAAACATCACCAACAGCATCGCTGGAACTCTTGGGAGCTTGGCCACGGGAGCCATGTTACTTCCAGTGCGGATCAGATTCTTGTTGTGATGTGCAAGCCGATATGGGTGCGTTTCCTCATTCGTCGGCTGGCCAATTATATTGCTGCATTATTGCGTGTTTCTCCGGTCGTTTTTACCGTCATACAGGATTTGTATAGTTTTGTTACACATTTACACTATATATACAAAAGTATTTGGACACCCTTTCAAATTAGTTGATTTGGCTATTTCAGCCACACCAGTTGCTGACAGGTGTATAAAACCGAGCACACAGCCATGCAATCTCCATAGACAAACATCGGCAGTAAAATGGCCTGTACTGAAGAGCTCAGTGACTTTCATTGTGGCACCGTCATAGGATGCCACCGTTCCAACAGGTCAGTTTGTCAAATCTCTGCCCTGCTAGAGCTGCCCCAGTCATCTGTAAGTGCTGTTATTGTGAAGTGGAACGTCTAGAAGCAAAAACGTTCAAGCTACAAAGTGGTAGGTCACACAAGCTCACAGAACGGGACCGTCGAGTGCTGAAGCGTGCAGCGTGTAAAAATTGTCTGTCCTTGGTTACAACACTCACTACTGAGTTCCAAGAACTGTTCATCGGGAGCTTCATGAAATGGGTTTCCATGGCTGAGCAGCCTCACACAAGCCTAAGATTTCCAAGCATTGGCTGGAGTGGTGTAAAGTTTGCCGCCATTGGAGCTGTGGAAACCTGTTCTCTGGAGTGATGAATCACACTTCACCATCTGGTAGTTTGATGGAAGAATCTGGATTTGGCGGATGCCAGAATGCATATTGCTACCTGCCACAATGCATATTGCCAAGAGCAAAGTTTGGTGGTGGAGGAATAATGGTCTGAGGATGTTTTTCATGGTTCAGGCTAGGTCCCTTTGTTCCAGTGAAGGGAAATCTTAATGCTACAGCATACAATGACATTCTAGACAATTCTGTGCTTCCAACTATTTGGCAACAGTTTGGGGAAGGCCCTTTCCTGTTTCAGCATGACAATGTCCCCGTGCACGAAGCGAGGTCCATGCAGAAATGGTTTGTCGAGATCGGTGTGGAAGAACTTCACACAGAGCCCTGCACAGAGCCCTGACCTCAACCCTATTGAACACCTTTGGGATGAATTGGAACGCCAACTGCGAGCCAGGCCTAATCGCCCAACAACAGTGCCCGACCTTACTAATGCTCTGGTGGCTGAATGGAAGCAAGTCCCCGCAGCAATGTTCCCCTCAGCAATGTTCTCGTGGAACACCTTCCCAGAAGAGTGGAAGTTGTTATAACAACAAAGGATGGACCAACTCCATATTAATGCCCTTGATTTTGGAATGAGATGTTCGATGAGCAGTTGTCCACATACTTTTGGTCATGTAGTGTATCTTGCTGTTTTAAATCAGTTTTTGTTTGTTCCTGTATCTCTGGATTGAACATTTTGCAGCGACATGTTGTTGCTATGGCATTCATTTTGCTTCCGTTATGGTAGACTACTCATAGCTTTATTGTTTCATTTAAAAACTATTATCATGTAAAATGCCTATTCCATCACCATATACAACTGCTATTCTTATAATAAATGTATCATTATTTTATTTTTCACAGACTATGCTTATTCAGTGAGCGTGGGTGCTGAGATCACTAATCATGAATTAATGACAGGTGCTCTTTTATATCTTATTCCTTTGCTTCTAGTCTTTCAATATTCATCACATCATACAGTAAATCAAGCTCATTAGCTACTCTTCTTTGAACTGAAAACCTCAATTAGATAGGCCTATGCGAAGTGTAGATTCAGAACTGTACTCTGCTCTATACGTTTGAAGTGCGTCAATGTTTGTGAGTTTTCGTAGGTTCTTTCAGAGTTCTGAAGGAGAAATAGTCAAAGGAGTATACTACATTGTAGTCTTCGAGGCTACGGGAAAGAATGACAGCCATGCATACAATATTAACTCCTCTGTGGGAAAAGGATGGCCCTAGAGATGACATCGTCAGAGATGTGTCAGGTAGGACCTGAATGAAGCCTTCTGATGTATTTTGACAATCTTGAATTATAGCCTAATCTTCTAAAAGGCATATGGTTAGTGTCTGTAACAATATTTCTACCTCCTAGGTCACGAGGGCATAAAAAAAGGCATGACTTTTAAAACCCTGTTTGTGTAGCAAATACATTTCCTGTTAGCCAAATAGGCTACACATGTTATGTTGTTGATATTGAACAAACACGAGGTCCTTCTATTGAAATCAAAATGGCTAACGAGAAATCCACACACACACTAACACACTGGGCTTTGTATTTGATCAATGGGCAGCCAGCCTAGTGATGTTCATTTCCAAAAATGCCCCCATCACCTGCTCTGCTTACCGTAGCCTATTCTTGTTAGATGAAACACATTGAAACTCATCCAAATCAGTCATGTTTCCCTTAACTGGCACGCTGTGCTACGTTTCACCTCATGCCACAAATTAATTGGCATATGGCACGACGATAGTGCAGGAGTTTACATATCTCTGTGCTTGCTCGCGTGCGATGCCATGTAGCGGAGCTCTACTAATTTAATTAGGACGCACCAGCCAAGCTAAAATATTGACCTTGCCATGCCACATTACCTGACCTGTTCCACCCCCACTCCCCTCTCCCCTACACCTCACACCTCTCCCTGTGCCACCCCTGCAGCATGCCACACACACACACACACACACACACACACACACACACACACACGCACACACGCACGCACGCACGCACACACACACACACACACACACACACACACACACACACACACACACACACACACACACACACACACACGCACACACACGCACACACACACACACACACACACACAGTTTTGTATTGCTATCCTTGTGTGGACAAAATAATTGATTCCCATTGAAAATTATATTTTCCCTAACAATTAACCCTAAATCTAACACTAATCTTAAGCCTAACCTTACCACCAAACCCTTAACCCTAAAACTATAACTAACCCTAACTCCTAACCCTAAACCTAACAGTAACCCCTAACCCTAATTCTAACCCTAATTGTAACCCTAACCCTAACCCTTCCTTGTGGGGACAGGCAAAATGTCCCCAGTTGTCCACATTTTCCATGTTTTACTATCCTTGTGAGGACTTCTGGTACACACAAGGATAGTTAACAGAAACGCACCCACATACCAGCAGCACACAGGGACTGCAGAATTAATAACCCCATGTGGAATGGTGAGCCTGGTATAGCGTACTGATGAGGACATTACAATGCAGAACACACTCCCAGAGAGATTAATGGTACTGCCCTGACCCGTTAGACAAACACTCTAATTTCTATATATTCGCTCATCCCCGGTGCTGATCAATTACCAGCCCCACTGAGGCCCTGGGAGGCTGGAGGCTGAAGGCTGGAGTGAGTGGTGTGGGATCTGAGGCGGTCCTGGCTTGTGGTAATTGTGTCAGGCCCCTAGTCCTGTCTTTCCTGTCCCAGCTGACCAGCTCTTAGACGGCCTTCAGATGGGCACTTGTCCCCCGGGAACTGATAAAGCTCCAGACAGTGCAGGAATCCTTCATGGTCGTCTTGTCTGCACAGATTTAAGTACTTGCGTAGTCGTACGTGCATGCATGTGTGTGTGTCAATGGGCTCCATGGCTGTGATTGGAATGCTTATTTAGTCATAGAATCCGACACCGCCCAAACCACTGAGATTTTGTAGGAAATAGGCAGGCTAAGGTTATCTGTTTTTAACTGTGGTTCAGAGATTAAAAATACAAGTCTAATTTTAGAACCCCAGGGTTCTAGTGAGCGTCATCACTCTCCAATTATCTTCTCCAAATGTGGCGACAGAGTCATCCACCTTCACTAAATCGCATAAAAAACATATTTTCTGAAGATTCATTATACACCGAAATTGGTTTCTTAGAAAAAAGGTAGAAAAGGACTCTTAAAAGTGATTGGTGCTTTTGTAGTGGGCCTTTAGAAGGGCCTTAATGAATTCCTGTGTGGGCAGACATGACGAATGGATTGTCCTGTGGCTTTTGTTCTAATGTTCTAGATGTTAAATACTTAACAGGGCCTGAATCATTGGCTTGGTATAAAATAAGGGCAACTGGTCCTACGGTCCTTCTGAATTGCACCATGCCTGGACACTGATGTAAGGGATGCAAGTCTTTCAATCGTGCCCGGACGGTGGATCTGAAACCATGCATCACAAACCTCTGAAATAGACTGAGACGTACTAATTATCTAGTCGCACACTGTCTGTTTATGCTGCCTGTGAGGTTGCTCACTGCTCACCAATAAACCATACTCCTAGCAATCATTGACAGTTGGATAGTACTCCAAGGGTAATCAGTTCGTTTAATAACAATATAAAATTGTCAAACAACAACCAACATTTTTTCATTGGTTTCCTATTCTCCGGGTTACTATGAAAAGTGGTTCAGTTCCCAAGTTTGTGGAGTAAGTGTCAACTCTTAATGGAACTGATATATCCTTTTTTTTCAATCCAATTTCTTGTTTTTGGTCGTATTCTGGACGATATGTCTTTTTTCTTCGAACAAAGATAAGTTACATGCTAGAAACCTAGAGGCACAGAGAGCCCTGCATTTAGGACTGTAAAAGTGAAACAAACTGTTTCCATTTGCGCAACGCTGTACTTTTATTGAAGGACATGTTCTAAAAGCCAGCGATGTGAGTTAAGAAGTGTCTGTGATGTTTTTAAGTCGGCTTTAGGAGCTGTAGGGAGAGTGTTTCTTCAGTAGACTACAGTGTATGCGTGTCCTTGTGGGTGTCTGTGAGTATATCTGTGAGTGTCCCTGCGTGTCTGTGTGTGTGTGAATATATATATACAGTTGAAGTCGGAAGTCGGAAGTTTACATACACTTAGGTTGGAGTCATTAAAACACGTTTTTCAACCACTCCACAAATTTCTTGTTAACAAACTATAGTTTTGACAAGTCGGTTAGGACATCTACTTTGTGCATGACACAAGTAATTTGTGTGGGTCAGAAGTTTACATTCACTAAGTTGACTGTGCCTTTAAACATCTTGGAAAATTCCAGAAAATAATGTCATGGCTTAAGAAGCTTCTGATAGGCTAATTGACATAATTTGAGTCAATTGGAGGTGTACCTGTGGATGTATTTCAAGGCCTACCTTCAAACTCAGTGCCTCTTTATTTGACATCATGGGAAAATCAAAGGAAATCAGCCAAACACTTAGAAAAAAAAATGTAGATCTCCATAAGTCTGGTTAATCTTTAGGCGCAATTTCAAAACGCCTGAAGGTACCACGTTCATCTGTACAAACAATAGTAAACAAGTATAAACACCATGGGACCATGCAGCCATCATACCGCTCAGGAAGGAGACACGTTCTGTCTCCTAGAGATGAATGTACTTTGGTGCGAAAAGTGCAAATCAATCCCTGAACAACTGCAAAGGACCTTGTGAAGATACTGGAGGAAACAGCTACAAAAGTATCTATATCCACAGTAAAACGAGTCCTATATCGACATAACCTGAAAGGCCGCTCAGCAAGGAAGAAGCCACTGCTCAAAAATCACCATAAAAATGCCAGACTACGGTTTGCAACTACACATGGGGACAAAGATAGTACTTTTTGGAGAAATGTCCTCTGGTCTGATGAAACAAAAATCCAACTGTGTGACCATCGTTATGTTTAGAGGAAAAAGGGGAAGGCTTGTAAGCTGAAGAACACCATCCCAACCGTGAATCACGGGAGTGGCAGCATCATGTTGTGGGGGTGCTTTGCTGCAGGAGGGACTGGTGCACTTCACAAAATAGATGGCATCATGAGGTTGGAAAATTATGTGGATATATTGAAGCAACATCTCAAGACAGTAGTCAGGAAGTTAAAGCTTGGTCACAAATGGGTCTTCCAAATGGACAATGACCCCAAGCTCACTTACAAAGTTGTGGCAAAATGGCTTAAGGACAACAAAGTCAAGGTATTGGAGTGGCCATCACAAAGCCCTGACCTCAGTCCTTTAGAAAATTTGTGGGCAGAACTGAAAAAGTGTTTGCGAGCAAGGAGGCCTACAAACCTGACTCAGTTACACCAGCTCTGTCAGGAGGAATGGGCCAAAATTCACCCAACTTATTGTGGGAAGCTTGTGGAAGGCCACCTGAAACGTTTGACCCAAGTTAAACCATTTAAAGGCAATGCTACCAAGTACTAATTGAGTGTATGTAAACTTCTGACCCACTGGAATGTGATCAAAGAAATAAAATATGAAATAAATAATACTCTCTACTATTATTCTGACAGCAACAAGGGGAAAAACGCTGGTAGGCGTTATGAACAAAATGAACTGACAACAGGCAAACAGAGAACACAGGTATAAATACACTGGGGATAATAGGGAAGATGGGCGACACCTGGAGGGGGCTTGAGACAAGCATAAAGACAGGGGAAACAGATCAGGGTGTGACACAAATCGATATTATGGCAAGAACAACTCAAATAAGCTAAATAAATGACAGTCCATCATTACTTTAATGCATGAAGGTCAATCATTCCGGAAAATTCCCAGAACTTTGAAAAGTTTATTCAAGTGCAGTCGCAAAAACCATCAAGCGCTATGATGAAACTGGCTGTTATGAGGACCGCCACAGGAAAGGAAGACCCAGAGTTACCTCTGCTGCAGAAGATAAGTTCATTAGAGTTACCAGCCTCAGAAATTGCAGCCCAAATAAATTCTTCACGGAGTTCAAGTCAATCAATCAATCAATCAAATGTATTTATAAAGCCCATCTCACATCAGTTGATGTTTAGGCTGACAGAAACCCAGCCTAAAACCCCAAACAGCAAGCAATGCAGGTGTAGAAGCACGGTGGCTAGGAAAAACTCCCTAGAAAGACACTAGACACTAGGAAGAAACGTAGAGAGTAACCAGGCTATGAGGGGTGGCCAGTCCTCTTCTGGCTGTGCCGGGTGGAGATTATAACAGAACATGGCCAAGATGTTCAAATGGTCATAAATACCCAGCAGGGTCAAATGATAACAATCACAATGGTTGTCGAGGGTGCAACAAGTCAGCACCTCAGGAGGACAGGTAGCACGTCCGGTGAACAGGTCAGGGTTCCATAGCCGAAGGCAGAACAGTTGAAACTGGAGCAGCAGCATGACCAGGAGGACTGGGGACAGTAAGAACTCATCAGGCCAGGTAGTCCTGAGGCATGGTCCTAGGGCTCAGGTCCTTCGAGAGAGAGAGAGAGAGAGAGAGAGAGAGAGAGAGAGAGAGAGAGAGAGAGAGAGAGAGAGAGAGAGAGAGAGAGAGAGAGAGAGAGAGAGAGAGAGAGAGAGAGAGAGAGAGAGAGAGAGAGAGAGAGAGAGAGAGAGAGAGAGAGAGAGAGAGAGAGAGAGAGAGAGAGAGAGAGAGAGAGAGAGAGAGAGAGAGAGAGAGAGAGAAAGAAAGAAAGAAAGAAAGAAAGAAAGAAAATGAGAGAAAGAGAGAGAGAATTAGACAGAGCATACTTAAATTCACACAGAACACCGGATAAGCCAGGAGAAATACTCCGGATATAACAGACTGACCCTAGCCCCCAGACACATAAACTACTGCAGCATAAATACTGGAGGCTGAAACAGGAAGGGTCAGGAGACACTGTGGCCCCGTCCAGCGATACCCCTGGACAGGGCCAAACAGGCAGGATATATCCCCACCCACTTTGCCAAAGCACAGCCCACACACCACTAGAGGGATATCTTCAACCATCAACTTACCATCCTGAGACAAGGCCGAGTATAGACCACAAACATCTACACCACGGCACAACTCAAGGGGGGGCGCCAACCCAGACAGGAAGACCACGATCAAGTAACAGACACATTTCAACATCAACTATTCAAAGGAGGCTGCGTGAATCAGGCCTTCATGGTCGAATTGCTGCAAATAAACCACTACTAAAGGACACCAGTTAGAAGAAGAAACTTGCTTGTGCCAAGAAACATGAGCAATAGACATTAGACCGCTGGAAATATGTCCTTTGGTCTGATGAGTCCAAATTTGTGATTTCTGGTTCCAACCACCGTGTCTTTGTGAGACAAAGAGTAGGTGAACGGAAGAGGAGGTGTGATGGTGTGGTGGTGCTTTGCTGGTGACACTGTCTGTGATTTATTTAGAATTCAAGGCACACTTAACCAGCATGGCTACCACAGCATTCTGCAGCGATGTGCCATCCCATCTGGTTTGTGCTTAGTGGGACTATCATTTGTTTTTCAGCAAGACAATGACCCAACACACCTCCAGGTTGTGTAAGAGCTTTTTGACCAAAAAGGAGAGTGATGGAGTGCTGCATCAGATGACCTGGCCTCCACAATCACCCGACCTCAAGCCAATTGAGATTGTTTGGGATGAGGTGGACCGCATAGTGAAGGAAAAGCAGCCAACACGTGCTCAGCATATGTGGGTACTCCTTCAAGACGGTTGGAAAAGCTTTCCTCATGAAGCTGGTTGAGAGAAAGCCAAGAGTGTGCAAAACTGTCATCAAGGCAAAGGGTGGCTACTTTGAAAAATCTAAAATCTAAACTATATTTTGATTTGTTTAAAACTGTTTTGGTTACTACGTGATTCCATATGTGTTATTTCATCATGTTGATATTGTCACTGTTATTCTACAACGTAGAAAATAGTCAAAATAAAGACAAACCCTTGGATGAGTAGGTGTGCCCAAACTTCTGACTGGTACTGTATATACATGTATGAATTTATATATATCAATTTGTCAATTTGTTGAGGTAATCTGAAGAGATTTCACCCCATGCTTCTTCCCACAAATTGGATTGGCTTGATGGGCACTTCTTACGTACCATACGGTCAAGCTGCTCCCACAACAGCTCAAAAGGGTTGAGATACGGTGACTGTGCTGACCACTCCATTATAGACAGAATACCAGCTGACTGCTGCTTTCCTAAATAATTATTGCATAGTTTGGAGCTGTGTTTTGGGTCATTGTCCTGTTGTAGGAGGAAATAGGCTCCAAATAAGTGACATCCACAGCGTGTGTGCGTGCGTGCGAGCATGCGTGTGCGTGTGGGATTGATAACTGGTCATGTTTTCTGTCATAGTCTAAATGCCATGGCACGATGAGTGACAACAACCATGAGTTACATCTGCATCTATCTGTGTCCATGGGAACTTTTTTTCTCTCAGTCAGACAGACAGCAGGCCACGCATGGCGTTGCAAAATGGAGTGATAGCCTTGCTTCTTTAAGATCCCTTTTACCCTGAACAAATGTCCCACTTTACCACCACCAAAGCACCCCCAGACCAACACATTGCCTCCACCATGCTTGACAGCTGACGTCAAGCACTCCTCCAGCATATTTTCAGTTTTTCTGCATCTCACGAATGCTCTTCCTTGTGATCCGAACACCTCAAACTTAGATTTGTCTGTCCATAACACTTTTTCAATCTTCCTCTGTCCAGTGCCTGTGTTCTTTTGCCCATCTTAATCTTTTCGTTTTATTGGCCAGTCTGAGATATTAGTTTTTCTTTGCAACTCTGCCTAGAAGGCCAGTAGTCCCGGAGTCACCTATTCACTGTTGACGTTGAGACTGGTGTTTTGTGGGTACTATTTAATTAAGCTGCCAGTTCAGGACTTGTGAGGCTTCTGTTTCTTAAACTAGACACTCTAATATACTTGTCCTCTTGCTCAGTTGTGCACCGGGGCCTCCCACTCCTCTTTCTATTCTGGTTAGGGCCAGCTTGCGCTGTTCTGTGAAGGGAGTAGTACACAGCGTTGTACGAGATCTTCAGCTTCTTGGCAATTTCTCGCATGCAATAGCCTTAATTTCTCAGAACAAGAATAGACTGACGAGTTTCAGAAGAAAGTTATTTGTTTCTGGCCATTTTTAGCCTTTAATCGAACCCACAAATGCTGACGCTCCAGATACTCAACTAGTCTAAATAAGGCCACTTTTATTGCTTCTTTAATCAGAACAACAGTTTTCAGCTGTGTTATCATATTTCCAAAAGTGTTTTCTAATGATCAATTATCCTTTCAAAAAGATCAACTTGGATTAGCTAACACAACGTGCCATTGGAACACAGGAGTGATGGTTACTGATAATGGGCCTCTGTACGCCTATGTAGATATTCCATAAAAAATCTGCCGTTTCCAGCTACAATAGTCATTTACAACATTAACAATGTCTACACTGTATTTCGGATCAATTTGATGTTATTTTAATGGACAAAAACAAGGACATTTCTAAGTGACCCCAAACTTTTGAACGGTGATGTATATATACAAGTGTGTGTGTGTGCGTGTGTGTATGCATGCGAGCGTGCGTGTGGGATTGATAACTGGTCATGTTTTCTGTCATAGCCTAAATGCAATGGCATGATGAGTGACAACAACCATGAGTTGCATCTGCATCTATCTGTCTCCCATGGGAACTTTTTTTCTCTCAGTCAGACAGACAGCAGGCCCTCCTCCTCATCTTGAAATGTAATCTAATGTCAGAATGGCTTTATGGCTGGATTATCATGATTATTCTCAAATGCAATATTTTGTTATGTTTGGAACAGTTGTACTTTCTTCTAAAAAAAAGTAAATACATGAATGGACAAACAATGGATGCCCAATAATATCACTGACAGATTGTAGCTATTTCAGATTTTTGTAAATACGAATGAACAAATGATTAGCATAGCATGATATACTGCATGCCATAATGGATAGTGTTGTTAAACTATCAGAGCCTGTTTGAGATTCCTTACTGCTGCTTTTCAGTCATTTATGGGGAATGGGGCTTGAGGGAGTTGGAGGTGGGGGACAGTCTTCACTCTGTGGGTTAATGGCTACAGTGCCCCTGCTAGGGGAGAGTGGGAGCTGCGAGGGGGAATGGGATTTCTGAGAGAGAGAGCTGATGCACAAAGAGACAGATGCGGATGGAGATAGTGCTCCACAAGTGTGCTGGGTCAGATAATATTCACCATTCCACTGGACTGGCTCAGAATCCTCTCCCTAAGATACAATAAATGCATGGACACTTCCATCTCCATCTAGCCTCACTCTTGCATTCCGTTTAGTCTGCTTTCCATGAATGAAATAAATACCAACAGAGAGATTGCTACTCTCTTTCAGTTAACGTGCATGCTAACATGCTAATAGTGTAGCGGACAGTTTGATTACATGGCACAAGATAATTACGGAAGATTATCTCCAGTAACTCAACGAGCTTCTTGTGTAAACAGGTGGATGAAATTAATCTGGTTTAAATCCTCACTTGAATGATTTGCCTGTAATTCAAACATTATTTGTGTTTGCAGACATACATTGTATCCAAGTCAAATTTGAATTAGGAAAATGATTGCCATCGTTGATTTTTCTGCGTTAAATGGTTTGGTAAGTTGTAGAGAAAGGGCACCATCTCTGTGGTATTTCTGTTTCCATGGTGACCCAGTTTTACTTGTGTCTCACTTGTGGAACGCGTGTGCCTGCGCTGACCCCTTTTAAAGTTCACTGCATATGGTAATAAGAATATGATGATTATCAAACGTGACTCATACTGAATGCCCTTGGCTGTGGATCTAAAGAAAATGAATTGTTTTATATAGAAAACGACACCATGCATAACAACCCAATATAACTGATTTATAAAGAAAATAATGCCATACACAATGATTAAATATGTGTCTCGCCCTGACCTTAGAGATCCTTTTTATGTCTCTATTTTGGTTTGGTCAGGGCGTGAGTTATATAACATAACATATTCTATGTTTTGTGTTTCTATGATTTTCTATTTCTATGTTTTGGCTGGTATGGTTCTCAATCAGGGACAGCTGTCTATCGTTGTCTCCTTTTCCCCACCTGTGTTTGTGGGAAGTTAACTTTGTTTTATGGCACATAGCCTTAAGCTTCACGGTTTGTTTTGTTTTGTATTGTATTGTTAGTCGGCGTCATTTCGAATGAAAGAGAAAATGTACGTTCAGCACGCTGCACCTTGGTCCAGTTTTTTTTAACGGCCGTGACAATATGACTCCTTTATAAAGAACAGAATATATGACTTAATATAATAATAATCATATGACTTCTTAATTTTCACCCAAAAAGATCATATGGGCATGTGAGCCAAATCGAAGATTAAGAATGTCGAAGAATACATGGACGAGGAGAGCCTTACCTGCTCTCCTCACAATGTTGTGTCTATGGCGTTGGTGAGAATTTCTTGTTTCTCGCCCCACCATATCTCTGCAAATCGCGTTCCTTTTGAACCAATGCTCTATGGTCCCCTCTTTTAGAGATGGAGGTCTCTGGTCTCTACTCGCTCTATTTTAGTAATTGTTCTGCCATGGCGGTTGGTGGAGCTCGAGCAGGACCCCCCCCTCTCTCTCTCTCCCTCCCGCCCTCTCCCATGCATAATGTCCGATCACGCAATAAACAACCTATTAGGCGACCATTTTATCTGGGCCAATTCCGCTGGCTCACTCACCTCAATTACTTTGCAGTGATGTCTGTGCTCAGGACTGCTTCGGTTTGGTTTGCTGCTTAATCGATGACATTGCAGGAATCCCCCATTCTCTCCCTCTCCACACAAGATGAATGGGTTATGATTACTTTACAATAATATCTAGTTTGCAAAAGATGAATTGGGAGAAAAAGAGATGAGCATTGCATCGTGGCCTTTGTCCAAAAGCCATGGTTCTCACGTCCTTTCCTTCTCTTTTCGCTCCTTAGCAAAACGATTCTCTGTTATTTCCACAGAGCGTTGCGTGAGCAGACATTGCGTCAATGTTTCTCTGCACATAAAGATGTGTCACAGCGACAACATAGGCCACCGACATGAATTTGTAGGGGATCTAGTGTGAGCTGTGAGGTGAGGAATATGCACAGATGTCAGTACCATTTACTTATGAAGTTGTAGCAGTGCATTTCCTGCAAATGAGCCGTCAGCAGTTGTCAGTGGTGGGAAATTAACGATGCCGCTGATTGCACTGCTGGTAATTACAGAGTGCTGGAAAAGCACTGCTGTGTCAAAGCTGGGAGTTATTTTTTAAGCTTACGTCCCCTCTTCCTCCCAATGACCCGGAGCAGCTAATGCACTGGAAAAAGATCAACAAGGATCAAAGTGTCCACCTGGATGAATGATTGGCTCAGAGGTATAGGCTGCTGGAGTGGAGACATGACTTGGGATTAGGAGTTCCTTTGGTTATAACCTGAAAATGGCAGATATAGGCTGAGTTTAGTCAAGCACAGGTAGGCAAAGAATTCAGTATTCGTAATCCATTTGGAGCTTTGATTATAACAAGGTTTTTATCTTTGTTATTTGAGTGAGAATACATTTGATGGAATGATGCTCTCTAGTATCATGGTTCATTGGGTGTCCTCAACTTGTCAATGGCTTAGTATACTTCAAAGATACCTTTACAAGCCAGGAAGAACAGCTGTGATGTGCTCATTTGAATTCTGTCAGTGTTCTATTGGCCTTAGCAACAAGGACTTTCAGGGACGAAGGAGGGGGGGGGGGGATCAAAAAACAATAACACCAAAACAAAGCGAGGTAATCAATAAGGCAGTAGGACTTGATGGTTTGGAGAACTTGGGAGATCGGAAGAATTGAAAGCTTTGTCTTCATCAGAGGGCACACTGCAGTGTTTGTGAGTCCCAATAGATCGTGTCACAGAAAACAAAACAGGGTTTAGTGACACACACATAACTGGGACTCCATCAGTATAGCAGATTATAGTCGGGGATTGGAGAAGGCGAGGATAGAAATTGGAGAGTAGTTTTGTATTCCTGTTGTTGAAGGCCTTTCTATTTTCTTTTGCCCGTTTTTAACATTCAAGATGTTCCTTCGTTATCTTATCTGTTTTTCCGTTGCTTCAACTTCTGCAGGAGCTGCACTTGGGCTTTTTATTTGTGACTTCAACCAGCTTCACAGTTTCCAAGTTCACGTGTACTGTAAAATAAAGACTAAAAATGGCGGAAACACAAAGGATCATCATATCCTCAGTGTCAGACAGAACCAATCAATTCATTGCGGTACACCCTACATACAGTACATGTTGTATTTTTTGTACATCGAGTTCTTTGTTGGGATTGCTCATTCTGAACAGCTTCTACTGCAGCAAAACCTTGGGTGATGTGTTTGACAAATGGCATTCTGAATGGTCCTAACAAGAGGCCCGAGCTCTGATTAGATATTGAGTGGAGGGAGGTGGGGAGAGGAACGAAAGAGGAGGTTGAGGGATGAGTGGCATCCGTCTTATTGTCAAATGGACAGTGGACATAGAGGAGTATGACTCAGCTCTCTGTCTCTACATGCTGTGATGATGTCACCGTCCATTCCGGACTGACTGGTCCCACTGAAGAGGTTTACATAATGGGAGAGAGAAGCTAATCAAACCAAATGGCGTTTTTTTCTAAACCATCATGGATTCTTTTCTGATAATTATTATGTTTAAAGTTGTATTTTCAACTTAATTGACGCAGGGAATACAGGACTATCTTGCTTTATTAGCCTGTGTTTTATTGTTTTGATGTCATACCAGGATTCCATCAGTTCAGGCCAGGCCATTGTTGTGAGCCCAATTGAGTGCATGTGTTTACAAGAACGCCAGGCAGCCTTGAACTGTATTTGAGGCGATGCCCATCTCCGTGTGAATACCAAACCGAATAAATGGCATATATTTCCATTAGTTGAAATCCCACTCTGGCTTCACTTTTTGAAATCCATTAGGCCTATTCGCTACACAGCAAATTACCACACACACAACAAACACCATAGCAATGCTCGGCAGCCGAATAAGTTCGTATGGGAGAGCCAAAAATAAAATACGCGAAGGTTCTCTTTGATGGTGAAGTGTGTCAGATGTCAGATGGGGACATGGGAGCAAAGCAATCGCCGGGATTTAATAACATAATCCTAACCACTTCATGAGCAGAGTGGAGGAGAGTTCTCTTTGGCTTCTAATTTAAAGCCATGCAACCAACTGAACACTATTATTTTCCCTCTCTCTAATTGATTTTCTTCTCTAGGGCCTTGATATTTGCATGGCAACGCCGTCCTTTGCCTGGGGGATATGTTTGGAATACAATTCCTGAATGAAAATGAAATAAAACAGCGACTTGGCTTCATCTGTTTGTTAAACTCTGGCTTCATCTATAAAAACATGATTTCATACACAGGGCTTGCATAGATTTCCAGAGCTGTGCCATTCATTTTGCTTGTAATCTACAACCGCTGATGTTTACTACATTTCCCTTCTATTTAGGACAAAAAAAATGCGAAACAATTGAGGATTAAAAAAAAATTCACAGCTTCAATGAGAGAAAACAGTGGGCTCTGAGCAATGATATCTCACTGCTTTGAAATTACAAACAGTTTGAAAAAATAAATATATATATATATAGATTTTTTACAGTATTATTATTTTCATAGATGTGATTCAAGATTAGAATATTGATGGGGTACGACAGATGAACTAGGCTCATTGGGCGTTTAAGTTATATTCTTCAATAATCAATGAGCGCATATCATTGACTTATAACAAATTGATGTAGAAACTGCAGATTTCCCCTTCAAATAAATAGTTAAACATCAAGAGAACATTACGATGAGCCAACAACAGCTGTTTAGCCTTCGTTTGACCTCTTGTCCCAAGGGGAAAATCCTGGCTTTGGTCCCAAGTCAAGGCCCAAGTTACATGTTTTGGGCTTAACCTGGACGGCTGAGCCCCTGAAACACACACGCACACACAAGAGGACGTACAGTGCATTCGGAATCTATTCAGACCCCTGGACTTTTCCCACATTTTGTTACGTTAAAGCATTATTAAAAATGGATTAAATAGTTGTTTTCCTCATAAATCTACACACAATACCTCTTAATTACAAAAAATGCAAATTTATTACGAATAAAAAACTGAAATATCACATTTCCATAAGTATTCAGACCCTTTACTCAGTACATTGTTGAAGCACCTGTGGCAGCGATTACAGCCTTGAGTCTTCTTGGGTGTGACGCTACAAGCTTCGCACACCTAAATTTGGGGAGCTTCTCCCATTCTTCTCTGCAGATCCTCTCAAGCTCCATCAGGTTGTATGGGGAGCGTCGCTGCATCCAGCTATTTTCAGGTCTCTCCAGAGATCTTCGATCGTGTTCAAGTCCGGGCTCCGGCTGGGCCACTCAAGGACATTCAGAGACAGAGTCCCGAAGCCACTCCTGCATTATCTTGGCTGTGTGCTTCGGGTCATTGTCCTGTTGGAAGGTCAACCTTCGCCCCAGTCTGAGGTCCTGAGCGCTCTGGAGCAGGTTTTCATCAAGGATCACTCTGTACTTTGCTCCGTTCATCTTTCCCTCGATCCTGACTAGTCTCCCAGTCCCTGCCACTGAAAAACATCCCCACAGCATGATGCTGCCACCACCATGCTTCACAGTAGGGATGCTGCCAGCTTTCCTCCAGACGTGACGCTTGGCATTCAAGCCAAATAGTTAAATCTTGGTTTCATCAGACCAGAGAATCTTGTTTTTCATGGTCTAAGAGTCTTTAGGGGCCTTTTGGCAAACTCCAGGCGGGCTGTCATGTGCCTTTTACTGAGGAGTGGTTCCGTCTGGCCACTCTACTATTAAGGCCTGATTGGTTAAGTGCTGTAGGTTGTCCTTCTGGAAGGTTCTCCCTTCTCCACAGAGGAACTGAGGAACAAATGTCAGATTTAAAAAGGCTTTTCGGCGAAAGCATAAGAAGCTATTATCTGATGATAGCACAACAGTAAACAAAGAGAGTAGCATATTTCAACCCTGCAGGCGCTACACAAAACGTTGAAATAAAATATAACACATGCATTACCTTTGTCCCATAAACATCACAATTGGTCCTTTTGTTCGATTAATTCCGTCCATATACAGTGGGGCAAAGAAGTATTTAGTCAGCCACCAATTGTGCAAGTTCTCTTACTGATGAGAGAGGCCTGTAATTTTCATCATAGGTACACTTCAACTATGACAGAAAAATGAGAAAAAAAATCCTGAAAATCACATTGTAGGATTTTCAAAGAATTTATTTGCAAATTATGGTGGAAAATAAGTATTTGGTCACCTACAAACAAGCAAGATTTCTGGCTCTCACAGACCTGTAACTTCTTCTTTAAGAGGCTCCTCGGTCCTCCACTCGTTACCTGTATTAATGGCACCTGTATGAACTTGTTATCAGTATAAAAGACA
Source organism: Oncorhynchus mykiss (assembly GCF_057628025.1). Taxonomy (NCBI): domain Eukaryota; kingdom Metazoa; phylum Chordata; class Actinopteri; order Salmoniformes; family Salmonidae; genus Oncorhynchus; species Oncorhynchus mykiss. The sequence continues at coordinate 53,082,771 of NC_143036.1, forward strand.
CCTGCCCACAACCTCAAACAGTCACACTCCAAACTCCACTATGGCCAAGACCAAAGAGCTGTCAAAGGACACCAAAAACAATGTTGTAGACCTGCACCAGGCTGGGAAGACTGAATCTGCAATAGGTAAGCAGCTTGGTTTGAATAAATCAACTGTGGGAGCAATTATTAGGAAATGGAAGACATACAAGACCACTGATAATCTCCTTCGATCTGGGGCTCCACGCAAGATCTCACCCCATCGGGGTCAAAATGATCACAAGAACGGTGAGCAAAAATCCCAGAACCACACGGGGGGACCTAGTGAATGACCTGCAGAGAGCTGGGACCAAAGTAACAAAGTCTACCATCAGTAACACACTACGCCGCCAGGTACTCAAATTCTGCAGTGCCAGACGTGTCCCCCTGCTTAAGCCAGTACATGTCCAGGCCCGTCTGAAGTTTGCTAGAGAGCATTTGGATGATCCAGAAGAAGATTGGGAGAATGTCATATGGTCAGATGAAACTAAAATATAACTTTTTGGAAAAAACTCAACTCGTCGTGTTTGGAGGACAAAGAATGCTGAGTTGCATCCAAAAAACACCATACCTACTGTGAAGCATGGTGGTGGAAACATCATGCTTTGGGGCTGTTTTTCTGCAAAGGGACCAGGACGACTGATCCGTGTAAAGGAAAGAATGAATGGGGCCATGTATTGTGAGATTTTGAGTGAAAACCTCCTTCCATCAGCAAGGGCATTGAAGATGAAACGTGGCTGGGTCTTTCAGCATGACAATGATCCCAAACACACCGCCCGGGCAACGAAGGAGTGGCTTCGTAAGAAGCATTTCAAGGTCCTGGAGTGGCATAGCCAGTCTCCAGATCTCAACCCCATAGAATATCTTGAGGGAGTTGAAAGTCTGTGTTGCCCAGCATCAGCCCCAAAACATCACTGCTCTAGAGGAGATCTACATGGAGGAATGGGCCAAAATACCAGCAACAGTGTGTGAAAACCTTGTGAAGACTTACAGAAAACATTTGACCTCTGTCATTGCCAACAAAGGGTATAAAACAAAGTATTGAGATAAACTTTTGTTATTGACCAAATACTTATTTTCCACCATAATTTGCAAATAAATTAATTAAAAATCCTACAATGTGATTTTCTGGATTTTTTTTCTAATTTTGTCTGTCATAGTGGGCAATTGTGAAAAGTGAAAATTACAGGCCTCTCTCATCTTTTTAAGTGGGAGAACTTGCACAATTGGTGGCTGACTAAATACTTTTTTGCCCCACTGTATATCCAAAATGTCCATTTATTTGGCGCGTTTGATCCAGAAAAAAACAGCTTCCAAACTGTGCAACGTCACTAGAAAATATTTCAAAAGTTGCCTGTAAACTTTGCCAAAATATTTCAAACTACTTTTGTAATACAACTTTAGGTATTTTAAGCGTATATAGTCAATCAAATTGAAGACAGGTCTATCTGTGTTCAATACAGGAAGACAACAAACCAAGCTACTTTTCAAGTCTTGCACAACTCTCAACAGTGTTACGCAGTTCCTAGATGGACGTACATTGCACAAAGGAATAACCTCAACCAAATTCCAAAGACTGGTGACATCCAGTGGAAGCGTTAGGAACTGAAAACAAGTTGCTAAGAAATATCGTTTCCCAATGAGAAATCACTGAACAGACAGAGACCTCAAAAAAATTAATTCTGAACGGTTAGTCCTCGGGGTTTTGCCTGCCATATAAGTTATGTTATACTCACAGACATGATTCAAACCGTTTTAGAAACTTCATAGTGTTTTCCATCCAAATCTACTATTAATAGTAGAGTAGCAGGAAGTTGAAATTAGGCATGCTATTTATCCAAAAGTGAAAATGCTGCCCCCTGTACCTTAAGAAGTTAAATTGTTTAACTTGGGTCAAATGTTTCGGGTAGCCTTCCACAAGCTTCCACAACAAGTTGGGTGAATTTTGGTCCATTCCTGCTGACAGAGCGGGTGTAACTGAGTCAGGTTTGTAGGCATCCTTGCTCGCACACTCTTTTTCAGTTCTGCCCCAAAATGTTCAATAAGATTGAGATCAGGGCTTTGTGATGGCCACTCCAATACCTTGACTTTGTTGTCCTTAAGCCATTTTCCACAACTTTGAAAGTATGTGTAACTGATGTGAAATGGCTAGCTAGTTAGCGGTGGTGTGCGCTAATAGAGTTTCAATCTGTGACTTCACTCGCTCTGTGACCTTGAAGTAGTTGTTCCCCTTGCTCTGCAAGGGCCGTGGCTTTTGTGACGCGATGGGTAACGATGCTTCCTGGGTTTCAGTTGTTGATGTGTGCAGAGGGTCCCTGGTTTGATCCCATATAGGAGCGAGGAGAAGAACGAAAGCTATACTGTTACATATGCTTAGGGTCATTGTCCATTTTGGAGACCCATTTGCCACCAGTCTCTCCTGCAGCAACGCACCCTCACAACATGATGCTGCCACTCTCGTGTTTCACTGTTGGGATGATGTTCTTTGGCTTGCAAGCCTCCCCCTTTTTCCTCCAACCATAACAATGGTCATTATGGCCAGACAGTTCTATTTTTGTTTCATCAGATCAGAGGACATTTCTCCAGTACAATCTTTGTCCCAATGTGCAGTTGCAAACTGTAGTCTGGCTTTTTTATGGCGGTTTTGGAGCAGTGGCTTCTTCCTTGCTGAGCGGCTTTTCAGGTTATGACGAAATAGGACTCGTTTTACTGTGGATATAGTTACTTTTGTACCTGTTTCCTCCATCATCTTTACAAGGTCCTTTGCTTATGTTCTGGGATTGATTTGCACTTTTTGCACCAAAGTACGTTCATCTCTAGGAGACAGAAAGCGTCTCCTTCCTGAGCGGTATGATGGTGTTCATGGTGTTTATACTTGCATACTATTGTTTGTACAGACGAACGTGGTACCTTCAGTCATTTGGAAATTGCTCCCAAGGATGAACCAGACTTGTGGAGGTCTACAGTTTTTTTTCTGAGGTCTTGGCTGATTTCTTTTGATTTTTCCATGATGTCCATGATGTCAAGCAAAGAGGCACCATAGTAGTTTGAAGGTAGGCCTTGAAAGACATCCACAGGTACACCTCCAATTGACTGTAATGATGTCAATTATCCTGTCAGAAGCTTCTATAGCCATGAAATCATTTTCTGGAATTTTCCAAGCTGTTTAAAGGCAGAGTCAACTTGTCACCAAGTGTATGTAAACTTCTGACCCACTGGCATTGTGATTCAGGGAATTATAAGTGAAATAATCTGTCTGTACACAATTGTTGGAAAAATTACTTGTGTCATCCTAATCGACTTGTCAAATCTAGTTTGTTAACAAGACATTTGTGGAGTGGTTGAAAAACTAGTTTTAATGACTCCAACCTAAGTGTATGTAAACTTCTGACTTCAATTGTAAATAAAGTATTTTAGTTAAAATCATTTTTTACATTTTCAAAAATGTAGAAAGGCCTTTTTTTGCTTTGTTATTATGAGGTATTGTGTGTAGATTGTTGAGGAAAAACATTCATTTTATACATTTTATAATAAGGCTGTAATGTACCAAAATGTAGAAAAAGTAAATAATGTACTGTTGGACCCAACTTTGAAATTAAGAAAACATGAGAGAGTTCACTCCCTGAATTGCCTGCTTGAGTAGGCCTGAACAATCCTTCAATTCTTCAACCCTCCTTCCTTCCAAGGTAAGAGAGGAATGACACCCTCGTTAACAGTCCATTTGCTCAGATGATGTCCCGGAAGGAATGACACGCCAGTAACACGGCAATGGACGGTGTTGACTTTCTGATGTTTGACAAGACCAACGACGAACCATGTTTGGAGATGATATTCAAACACAAGACGCTCTTGCTCGATAGAACTGCACCTATTTCTCTTACAGTCAAAAAGGAAATCCAGCCTGGTCACTAGAAGTAGACTTCAGACTTTTGAAAAGGTCCCCAGAAAGTCGATATATGCCTTCCTCTGCGCTCACAAAAAAAAAGGAAAACAATTGCCCAGCACTGGGCACAAACTCATAATGCTTGGAGCAGTAGCACGCTTCTTAGACCACTGCACCAATGCAGCTCACAATGCACTAGCAAGCCGTTAGAATAATTGATGATAGTTGATGGAAACAGTGCGTTGTTTTTAATAATTTTGTTTACGCCTTCCCCAAACCATAGTGCTGAGCGATTAGTGCTTTTCGAGGTCGGTTCGGTTTGGGTTCCATTATCAAAAAATAATTGCGGTTTTGGGACATTAAAAACACTATGCATTATGTGGGTTGAGGGCTGTAACAACACAGAATAAAACAAATAATACAAGTCCCATGATGGTAGTGAGTACTCATTTCTGCTTATCACTTATTAACCATCATTTATTATTCTACTTTAACAAAATATTTCAGTTGTTGTGTATATTTCAGTTGTTGTGTGTCCACAGAGCATGTGCAGACCAGCTGGCTGGTGTGGCTACTGACAAATTCAATCTCTCCCTATCCCAGTCTGCTGTTCCCACATGCTTCAAGATGACAACCATTGTTCCTGTACCCAAGAAAGCAAAGGTAACTGAACTAAATTACTATCACCCCGAAGCACTCACTTCTGTCATCATGAAGTGCTTTAATTAAGAGACTAGTCAAGGATCATATCACCTCTACCTTACCCGACACCCTAGACCCACTTCAATTTGCTTACTGACCCAATAGATCCACGATGCAATCGCCATCACACTGCACACTGCCCTATCCCATCTGGATGCTGTTCATTGACTACAGTTCAACATTTAACACCATAGTACCCTCCAATCGCATCATTAAGCTTGAGGCCCTGGGTCTGAACCCGCACTGTGCAAATGGGTCCTGGACTTCCTGACGACTGCCCCCAGATGGTGAAGATAGGAAACAACACCTCCACTTTGCTGATCCTCAACACTGGGGCCCCACAAGGGTGTGTGCTCAGCTCCCTCCTCTAATCCCTGTTCACCTATGACTGCGTTGCCAAGCACGCCTCCAACTCAATAATCAAGTTTGCAGACGACACAACAGTAGTAGGTTTGATTACCAACAATGGCGAGAGCCTACAGGGAGGAGGTGAGGGCTCTGCGAGTTTGGTGTCAGGAAAATAACCTCTCACTCAACATCAACGAAACAAAGGAGATGATCGTGGACTTCAGGAAACGGCAGAGGTAGCACCCCCCAATCCACATCGATGGGACCACAGTGGAGGAGGTAGAAAGCTTCAAGTTCCTCGGCGTACACATCACTGGCAAACTGAAATGGTCCACCCACACGGACAGTGTGGTGAAGGAGGCTGAAGAAATTTGGCTTGGCACCTAAAACCCTTACAAACTTTTACAGATGCACAATTGAGAGCATCCTGTCAGGCTGTATTACCACCTAGTATGGCAACTGTACAGCCCGCAACCACAGGGCTTTCCAGAGGGTGGTGCCATCCGCCCAACGCATCACTGGGGGCAAACTACCTGCCCTCCAGCCATCACTAGCACATTAGAGGCTGCTGCCTATATACATAGACTTGAAATCACTGGCCACTTCAATAAATGGAACACTAGTCACTTTAATAATGTTTACATATCTCGTATTACTCATTTCATATGTATATACTTTATTCTACTCTATTCTACTTAGTCTGTGCTGCTCTGACATTGCTCGTCCTTATATTTATATATTTTTAATTCATCATTCCTTTACTTAGATTTGTGTGTATTGGGTATATATTGTGAAATTGTTCGATATTACTTGTTAGATATTACTGCACTGTCAGAGCTAGAAACGCAAGCATATCGCTACACCCGCAATAACATCTGCTAAACATGTGTATGTGACCAATACAATTGGATTTGATTCAATTTTTTTTTAAATGGATTACTTTATTAGCCTTTGCTGTCTGACAAACATCACTATTTTAGTAGTTCTTCAAAGTAAATAAGGCATACTTTTATACAGTGCCTTGCGAAAGTATTCGGCCCCCTTGAACTTTGCGACCTTTTGCCACATTTCAGGCTTCAAACATAAAGATATAAAACTGTATTTTTTTGTGAAGAATCAACAACAAGTGGGACACAATCATGAAGTGGAACGACATTTATTGGATATTTCAAACTTTTTTAACAAATCAAAAACTGAAAAATTGGGCGTGCAAAATTATTCAGCCCCCTTAAGTTAATACTTTGTAGCGCCACCTTTTGCTGCGATTACAGCTGTAAGTCGCTTGGGGTATGTCTCTATCAGTTTTGCACATCGAGAGACTGAAATGTTTTCCCATTCCTCCTTGCAAAACAGCTCGAGCTCAGTGAGGTTGGATGGAGAGCATTTGTGAACAGCAGTTTTCAGTTCTTTCCACAGATTCTCGATTGGATTCAGGTCTGGACTTTGACTTGGCCATTCTAACACCTGGATATGTTTATTTTTTAACCATTCCATTGTAGATTTTGCTTTATGTTTTGGATCATTGTCTTGTTGGAAGACAAATCTCCGTCCCAGTCTCAGGTCTTTTGCAGACTCCATCAGGTTTTCTTCCAGAATGGTCCTGTATTTGGCTCCATCCATCTTCCCATCAATTTTAACCATCTTCCCTGTCCCTGCTGAAGAAAACAGGCCCAAACCATGATGCTACCACCACCATGTTTGACAGTGGGGATGGTGTGTTCAGCTGTGTTGCTTTTACGCCAAACATAACGTTTTGCATTGTTGCCAAAAAGTTCAATTTTGGTTTCATCTGACCAGAGCACCTTCTTCCACATGTTTGGTGTGTCTCCCAGGTGGCTTTTGGCAAACTTTAAACAACACTTTTTATGGATATCTTTAAGAAATGGCTTTCTTCTTGCCACTCTTCCATAAAGGCCAGATTTGTGCAATATACGACTGATTGTTGTCCTATGGACAGAGTCTCCCACCTCAGCTGTAGATCTCTGCAGTTCATCCAGAGTGATCATGGGCCTCTTGGCTGCATCTCTGATCAGTCTTCTCCTTGTATGAGCTGAAAGTTTAGAGGGACGGCCAGGTCTTGGTAGATTTGCAGTGGTCTGATACTCCTTCCATTTCAATATTATCGCTTGCACAGTGCTCCTTGGGATGTTTAAAGCTTGGGAAATCTTTTTGTATCCAAATCCGGCTTTAAACTTCTTCACAACAATACCTGCCTGGTGTGTTCCTTGTTCTTCATGATGCTCTCTGCGCTTTTAACAGACCTCTGAGACTATCACAGTGCAGGTGCATTTATACGGAGACTTGATCACACACAGGTGGATTGTATTTATCATCATTAGTCATTTAGGTCAACATTGGATCATTCAGAGATCCTCACTGAACTTCTGGAGAGAGTTTGCTGCACTGAAAGTAAAGGGGCTGAATAATTTTGCACGCCCAATTTTTCAGTTTTTGATTTGTTAAAAATGTTTGAAATATCCAATAAATGTCGTTCCACTTCATGATTGTGTCCCACTTGTTGTTGATTCTTCACAAAAAAATACAGTTTTATATCTTTATGTTTGAAGCCTGAAATGTGGCAAAAGGTCGCAAAGTTCAAGGGGGCCGAATACTTTCGCAAGGCACTGTAACTGCTGAATACCAACTATCAATCACTTAGATCCTGTATTTTCATATAGAGATACCTTGTGAAGCAACTGCTTTCTATCCCTCTCAATCACACATTCTCTCTGAGCCAGGCCCAGCCAATCAGAATATGTTTTTCCCCACAAAAGGGCTTTATTACAGACAGAACTACTCCTCACTTTCATCAACTGTCTGGGTTGCTGGTCTCAGACCAAGATGAAGAAGCCGGATGTGTAAGTCCTGGGCTGGCGTGGTTACACATGGTCTGAGGTTGTGAGGCCGGTTAGACGTACTGCCAAATTCTTTAAAACGTCGTTGGAGGCAGCTTACGGTAGAGAAATTACCATTATATTCTCTGGCAACAGCTCTGGTGGACATTCCTGCAGTCTGCATGTCAATTGCCTGCTCAGTCAAAACCTGAGACATCTGTAGCGTTGTGTTGTGTGACAAGACTGCACATTTTAGTGGCCTTTTATTGTTCCTAGCAAAGGTGCACCTGTGTAATGACAAATTTGTTTAATCAGCTTGTCGATATGCCGCACCTGTCCGTTGGATGGATTATTTTGGCAAAGGAGAAATGCTCACTAACAGGGATCTAAACAAATGTGTGCACAATTGTTTGAGAGAAAGAATATTTTTGTGCGTATGAAACATCTGGGGTGGCAGAGTAGCCTAGTGGTTAGAGTGTTGGACTAGTAACTGAAAGGTTGCAAGTTCAAATCCCCAAGCTGACAAGGTACAAATCTGTCATTCTGCCCCTGAACAGGCAGTTAACCCAGTGTTCCTAGGCCATCATTGAAATTCATTTATAAAATAAATCTCTGGGATCTTTTATTTCTGCTCATGAAACATGGGAAGAACACCTTACATGTTGCATTTATATTTTGTCTCTAGAGAAACTTCTCATTGAGCTAACAGAAAAAACGTTATCAAATTCAGATCATTTAACCTATGTCTGTGAATTAGTTTAAAATCCCCAAAATAACTGAAATGAGGGTTAATCGTTCAGCACTACCAAACTATAGCCTGAACCTTAAATACTTGGAATGAATGCCTAAACTGTTAACCTTTGACTTGTTTCTGCGTTAAACCTGTAACCACGTGGATTTAACCCTGTAACCACACAGAATTTCAAAGGGAAACTATGAGATCTTGTTCAGGAAATCAAGGAACAGCAAGTTGGAGATGATCATTGGGTAGAGAAAAGCATCATCCGATGCTTGTTCCAGTTTCATGTTCCATTTACCATCAGTCCATCAGACTAGCAGCCTAGACTGATGACACATTTCCAACAACCTGGGGTAGAGGTGCACTGGTGTGTATTGGAGTATTGGGGAATTGGTCTACAACCCAAAAGCTGTACAGTAGCTAAAATGTGGGTTTGTCTTTGTCTTTGGCTCAACCTGCCTGCAAAACGGGTATGCATTTGCATGAATTTGTCTGCCCGCCCCCGCCACACAGCCGAGCCTGATTAATGATCTAAGTGTGCCACCACCTCTCTGAGCCTCTCAGCCCAGCTAGCTCCCACGACAGACAGACACACACACACACACACACACACACACACACACACACACACACACACACACACACACACACACACCAATCCACCCACTCCTCCTGCACATGCTCCATCAACGCCCAGGGCTGCATTATTTCACATGTAATCACAAGCTTCCTTAAATACGTCTTCATCAGTAGCTGTGATGTTATCCAAGGTTTCTCCCAGAAAACAGTTTTAGTTTTCAGTGTACTCTGGTTCTTAAGACTGAACTGATGGGTGATATAACACAACAAAGAGCCTGTGATATTTGAAGGATTATCAAGCATACAAATGCCATCATTATTTTGCCCCAAATGACATTGCAAAGAGTCTATTTTGAGGTCTTTATTTGCTAACTGAAATGTACTCCTGAGGTGCTGACCTGTTACACCATCTACAACCAACCATTATTATTTGATCCTGCTGGTCATCTATGAACGTTTGAACATCTTGGCCATGTTCTGTTATAATCTCTACCTGACACAGCCAGAAGAGGACTGGCCCACCCCTCAGAGGCTGGTTCCTCTCTAGGTTTCTTCCTAGGTTCCTGCCTTTGCTTGCTGTTTGGGGTTTTAGGATGGATTTCTGTACAGCACTTTGTGACATCAGCTGATGTAGAAAGGGCTAAATAAATACATTTGATTGATTGGTCTAGTACTTCTCTAATTAGTTTTAACAAACATTATCGCAGGGGTACGCACAATGTTGTCAGGGATACGCCAAATAAAAATGTGATTCACATTATAAAAATAATGATAATAATAATGCAAATATATATTTTTTAAACATTTTTTTCTTCACATTTTCAAACAGTGCATTTATATTTTCCAACAGGGATATACAGTGGGGCAAAAAAGTATTTAGTCAGCCACCAATTGTGCAAGTTCTCCCACTTAAAAATATGAGAGAGGCCTGTAATTTTCATCATATGACAGACAAAATGAGAAAAAAAATCCAGAAAATCACATTGTAGGATTTTTAATGAATTTATTTGCAAATTATGGTGGAAAATAAGTATTTGGTCACCTACAAACAAGCAAGATTTCTGGCTCTCAAAGACCTGTAACTTCTTCTTTAAGAGGCTCCTCTGTCCTCCACTCGTTACCTGTATTAATGGAACCTGTTTGAACTTGTTATCCGTATAAAAGACACCTGTCCACAACCTCAACAGTCACACTCCAAACTCCACTATGGCCAAGACCAAAGAGCTGTCAAAGGACACCAGAAACAAAATTGTAGACCTGCACCAGGCTGGGAAGACTGCATCTGCAATAGGTAAGCAGCTTGGTTTGAAGAATTTAACTGTGGGAGCAATTATTAGGAAATGGAAGACATACAAGACCACTGATAATCTCCCTCGATCTGGGGCTCCACGCAAGATCTCACCCCGTGGGGTCAAAATGATCACAAGAACGGTGAGCAAAAACCCCAGAACCACACGGGGGGACCTAGTGAATGACCTGCAGAGAGCTGGGACCAAAGTAACAAAGCCTACCATCAGCAAGGGCATTGAAGATGAAACGTGGCTGGGTCTTTCAGCATGACAATGATCCCAAACACACCGCCTGGGCAACGAAGGAGTGGCTTCGTAAGAAGCATTTCAAGGTCCTGGAGTGGTCTAGCTAGTCTCCAGATCTCAACCCCATAGAAAATCTTTGGAGGGAGTTGAAAGTCCGTGTTGCCCCGCAACAGGCCCAAAACATCACTGCTCTAGAGGAGATCTGCATGGAGGAATGAGCCAAAATACCAGCAACAGTGTGTGAAAACCTTGTGAAGATTTACAGAAAACGTTTGACCTCTGTCATTGCCAACAAAGTGTCACGCCCTGGTCTTAGTATTTTGTGTTTTCTTTATTGTTTTGGTCAGGCCAGGGTGTGACATGGGTTTATTATGTGGTGTGTTTTGTCTTGGGGTTTTTGTAGGTATTAGGATTATGGTATAGTGGGGTTGTCTAGAAAGGTCTATGGTTGCCTGGATTGGGTCTCAATCAGAGGCAGGTGTTTATCGTTGTCTCTGATTGGGAACCATATTTAGGCAGCCATATTCTTTGAGTGTTTCGTGGGTGATTGTTCCTGTCTCAGTGTTTGTTTGTACCAGAGCAGGCTGTTTAGGTTTTCGTGGTACGTTTATTGTTTTTGTATTGTTCATGTTTATCTTTTATTAAACATGTATCGAAATAACCACGCTGCATTTTGGTCCAATCCCTGCTACACCTCCTCTTCAGAGGAAGAGGAGAAAGAAAACCGTAACACAAAGGGTATATAACAAAGTATTGAGATAAACTTTTGTTATTGACCAAATACTTATTTTCCACCATAATTTGCAAGTAAATTCATTAAAAATCCTACAATGTGATTTTCTGGATTTTTTTTTTCTCATTTTGTCTGTCATATTTGAAGTGTACCTATGATGAAAATTCCAGGCCTCATCTTTTTAATTTGGAGAACTTGCACAATTGGTGGCTGACTAAATACTTTTTTGCCCCACTGTACATTTGGATGAGTTTTTTTCTCTCACCTGAGTAGCCTCGTTTCACTGCCAAAAATAAAATTAAACCATCTAGCGTTCAGCAAAATAACAACACAATGTCAAATACAGGTAGCCTAGTCAAATAGTTAACATCCAATCACATTAACCGTTACTATTTTGCGGGAAACCTTCACTCTTGCACAGACATTTAGAAACGAAACATGACAATTTTTTTCTCTCCTGAATGAACTGAATCTAGGATTACAGGGACTCTCCGCAACTATATTCAATGTGTGGGACAAAATTGAGGCTATGATTAAGAAGTTGGAGCTCTTCTCTGTCTGCATTAACAAGGAAAGCCCACAGGTCTTCCCATCATTGTATGATTTTTTATGTGCAAATGAACTGAAGCTTACGGACAATGCCAAATGTGATATAGCGAAACACCTGAGTGGGCTGGGTGCACAATTACGCAGGTACTTTCCCGAAACGGATGACACAAACAACTGGATTCGTTATCCATTTCATGCCCTGCCTCCAGTCCACTTACTGAACAAGAGAGCCTCATCGAAATTGCAAGAAGCGGTTCTGTGAAAATGTAATTTAATCAGAAGCCACTGCCAGATTTCTGGATAGGGCTGCGCTCAGAGTTTCTTGCCTTGGAAAATCACACTGTTAAGACACTGATGCTTTTTTGCAACCACGTACCTATGTGAGAGTGGATTCTCGGCCCTTGCTAGCATGAAAACTAAATACAGGCACAGACTGTGTGTGGAAAATGATTTAAGACAGAGACTCTCTCCAATACAACCCAACATTGCAGTTATGTGCATCATTTCAAGTACACCCTTCTCATTTAACCCGTGGTGAGTTATTCACCATTTTTGATGAACAAATAAGGTTTTATATGTAAGATGGCTAAATAAAGAGCAAAAGTATTGATTATTATTATATTATTATTTGTGCCCTGGTCCTATAAGAGCTCTTTGTCACTTCCCACGAGCCAGGTTGTGACAGAAACTCACACTCATTCTTATGTTTAGTAAATGTATTGTACAGTGTGTGTGTGGCAGGCTTACAATGATGGCAAAAAAACAACATTTGAGAGTGTGCTGACCCTGGTGCTAGAGGGGGTACGCAGCTGGAGGGGGTACGCAGCTGGAGGTTGAATGTTTGAAGGGTTACAGGACAATAAAACGTTTTGGGACCAGTGAGATACACCATCAACATATAGTACATTATTTACAGTACATCAAAGTTATATACAGTACCAGTCAAAAGTTTGGACACACCTACTCATTCAAGGCTTTTTCTTTATTTGTACTTTTTTCTACATTATAGAATAATATTGAAGACATCAAAACTATGAAATAATACATATGGAATAATGTAGTAACCAAAAAAGTGTTTATATTTGAGATTCTTCAAAGTAGCCACCCTTTGCCTTGATGACAGCTTTGTAAAGGCACACTTAATCAGCATGGCTACGACAGCATTCTGCAGCTATACGCCATCCCATCTGGTTTGCGCCTAGTGGAATTGTCATTTGTTTTTCAACAGGACAATGACCCAACACACCTCCAGACTGTGTAAGGGCTATTTGACCAAGAAGGAGATTGATGGAGTGCTGCATCAGATGACCTGGCCTCCACAATCACCCAACCTCAAGCCATTTGAGTTTAGGATGAGTTGGACCGCATAGCTAAGGAAAAGCAGCCAACAAGTGCTCAGCATATGTGGGAACTCCTTCAGGACTGTTGGAAAAGCATTCCTTATGAATCCGGTTGACAGAATGCCAAAAGTGTGCAAAGCTGTCATCAAGGCAAAGGGTGGCTACTTTGAAGAATCGAAAATCGAAAATATATTTTGATTTGTTTAACACTTTTTTGGTTACTTCATGATTCCATATGTGATATTTAATAGTTTTGATGTCTTGACTATTATTCTACAATGTAGAAAATAGTCAAAACAAAGAAAACCCTGGAATGAGTAGGTGTGTCCAACTTTTTGACTGGTACTGTACATGTTAGCCTAATGTCAGAGAGGGGTGGTGAATATTCCCTCCACAGAAAACATTAGCAGAATAAACAGCAGAGATCAGAGAAGGGCTGGTGTTATGTAGTGCATGTGTAGTAGCCAGATGGATTGGCTGCTAAATCCAGACAAATTACGAGTGTGTCGGTAGTTTGGAACAAGCGTTTGCAGTTAGCCCTCGTGCACACACATCCAGTCCTGTTGCGTTTATTAGCTGTTTGACATTCAGACAGGGGCGGAGGAGAAGAGAGAGGGATAGCGGGAGGGATGAAGGGAGGCTGGGGTGATGGGGGTAGCCTTTGAAACCCTCCGAGCTGCCATTGGTGGATTGGTCTCTGTGTTCCTGATAAGGATTTCATAGTCTGCACATAGTCTGTTCTGCTCCCCTCTCTCTCTTTCACTCTACCCTTTTTCTGTCTCTGTCTCAGGTCTCACTCTCTCTCCCTCACAATCTGTATTCCCTCCCTCCCTCCCTCCCTCCCTCCCTCCCTCCCTCCCTCCCTCCCTCCCTCCCTCCCTCCCTCCCTCCCTCCCTCCCTTGAGCTGTAGTGTGCCTGCCTGTTCAAATAGGAATCCCCATCCCCCTTTCAAAATGAGGGCAGGTTCATTTATGGTGATTCACAAATGGAGAGCGAGAGAGAAAGAGAGCTGGAAGAAGGGCTTTGAAAAAGGGCAGTTTCTTTATGATCTTTCTTGTCAGCCGTCCCCATGTTTTCTGTGCCATTGTGATGGTAAATGCATGTCTTTCAGTTTTATCATCATTTGTGTAGCACTCGATTCTCACTGGATTTGGCAGGTCTACTTCACACTGAGATTAATGTGATCTCTATCACTCTTCCCTATTTTTGTAGATCATGCCATGAACCGCAGAGAGAGAGAGAGAGAGAGAGAGAGAGAGAGAGAGAGAGAGAGAGAGAGAGAGAGAGAGAGAGAGAGAGAGAGAGAGAGATACTGCATGTGTGTGTAAATGCATGCCTGTGTGTGTGGCTATGCATCTATTTGTGTATGCATGGACATGTGTCTGTGTGTGGGCGGGGGGGGGGGGGGGGGGGGTTGCAACTGAGCGCAAGAAAGATAGCCGGATGTTTGTCTGTTTTTTTTGTGTGTGTTGACACCATCTTCAAACTTGCAATGGACCGAAGAACAACATGCAGTATAAGCAAACTGAGAACTTCATTGATTTTAGAGAGGTATTTACAGTAGGTCCCCACTTTCCCAACTCATCTTCAAAGATGGCTGCCAGCCAAGATGAAAGACCTATCCACCTTTCCTCTTCATCCTAGCAGCCCCACAGGGGTTATTCCATCTTTCTCTCCTCAAACTCTCAAACTCAATCTCAGTAGGACTCATTGACATTAATGCAAATCATTTTCAATATGTCCTGATCTATTCATATGTGTCTAATATCTTCTGTGCTTACATAATTCATCAGATCACATGGTAGAAATGAATGAGACTCCGCTCTATCTCTTGCCTGCTCAAACATTACATCTATGTTGAGAAGGATCACATGCAGCCCTGTGGAGCGACCAAATCGCTAGCTTTTACATTGATTCAATGTAAAGGCAGTCACTATGGCAACACATCAATCCTGCATGTAGAGTCTTTATACCCCTTGCTCCTAGACGAGGTATAGGGTTGCTGTATGCTTTACGATATGTTTGCCTTTCCATAGCTTAGTGGCAGTTGGCAGAGAGGGATCTCATTTTCTAGAATACTGTCTCAATGCTATTATTGCTTCTTCATTTGGGAGTTATGAAACCATTCAAGGCTTTAAATATTCTTCAATGAGGGGTGTTGAAGTTGAAGATTGGTGTAGGGATACTCCTAAAATTCACAGCCATGTGTTCTAATGTAGGCTTACTTGGAGCAATTGTGAGTGAGTGAGTGAGTGAGTGAGTGGGTGAGTGAGTGAAGAATGATGAATGATGGAATGAGAAACAAAGGGGGGGGGGGGTAAATGGAGGGAGGAATTGAAGCAGTAATCAACAGAACACTGACAGCAACAGGCTGAGGTTCTGTTTCCCCTGGCCTGTCACTTAAGTCTCAAATCAGTTGGTGTAAATCAATGAGGAAAACTGGACCTCCAGAAGCCTTGCTCTTCTCCTCACATCCCCATCACAACATTAGCCAGTGCCAAGTGAACCGAGCCCAACGCGCTCTCAGAACTTTCTCCTTGTTAGAAAGATCTCTGAGAGTCGGGGCTAGTTTCACACTGCTTAGAGTATACAGTACAGGCTTTTAGCATGGTTTCAGAGAGCATGAAAGACAGAGAAGGGTTCAGTGAAGAGCAGAAAGAACAGAAGCTCAGAGGGCTCCCGAGTGGTGCAGCGGTCTAAGGCACTACATCTCGGTGCTAGAGGTGTCATTACAGAACCTGGTTTGATTCCAGGCTGTATCACAACCGGCTGGGATTGGGAGTCCTATAGGGCAGTGCACAATTGGCCCAGCATCCTCTGGGTTAGGGTTGGGCTGAGGTAGGACGGCCTTGTAAATAAGAACTTGTTCTTAAAACGTCTTATGGCTGCAGGGGCAGTATTGAGTAGCTTGGATGAAAGGTGCCCAGAGGTGCCCAGAGTAAATGGCCTGCTCCTCAGTCCCAGTTGCTAATATATGCATATTATTTGTATTGGATAGAAAACACTCTGGAGTCTCTAAAACTGTTTGAATGATGTCTGTGAGTACAACAGGACTCATATGGCAGGCAAAAACCTGAGAAGAAATCCAAATAGGAAGTGGGAAATCTGAGGTTGGTCGATTTTCAACCCAGCCCCTATTGAATACACAGTTGGATATGAATAAAGTTGCACTTCCTAGGGCTTCCCCTAGATGTAAACCGTATTTAGAAACTGAATGAGGCTTCTACTGTGTTGTGGAGCCTTATGGGAGCTCTTTGAGTCAGTGGTCTGGCAGCGAGCCAGGTCCTGGACACACGCATTTCACATGATAGCGACCTGCGTTCCATGGCTTTCCTACAGACAATGGAATTCTCCGGTTGGAACATTATAGAAGATTTATGATAACAACATCCTAAAGATTGATTCTATACTTAGTTTGACAAGTTTCTTCGACCTGTAATATAACTTTTTGAAGTTTTCGTCCGACATTCGGCTGGACCTGCACGAGCGTTTGAATTTGTGTATTAAACGCGCTAACAGAAGTAGCTACTTGGACATAAATAATGGACATTATCGAACAAATCAAGCATTTATTGTGGAACTAGGATTCCTGGGAGTGCATTCTGATGAAGATTATCAAAGGTAAGGGAATATTTATAATGTGATTTCTGATTTCTGTTGACTCCAACATGGCGGATAATTTTATTTTTTGTCTGAGCGCCCTCTCAGATTATTGCATGGTTTGCTTTTTCTGTAAAGTTTTTTTGAAATCTGACACAACGGTTGCATTAAGGAGAGGTATATCTTTATTTCCATGTCTAAGAATTGCATTTTCATCAACATTTATAATGAGTATTTCTGTAAAATGATGTGGCTCTCTGCAGTATCAGCTGATGTTTTTGGAACTAGTGAATGTAACGCGCCAATGTATACTGAGATTTTTTTATATAAATATGCACTTTATCGAACAAAACATGCATGTATTGTGTAA